>NC_135839.1:13722500-13820000 GCF_029677425.1 Wolffia australiana | reverse complement strand
AGACGTCTGCGCATCTATCCATCGGTAAAGTTTACGATACTATTATCTAAAATGCGGGAAAGAATTATTTAGTGTCGGCAGGATAATTTTAGTCGGGGAGCACAGTTTTGCCTCCGTGCAGGGTGGCACCATTCAGAAATCGAAACCACCGAGAAGACAAGGAAAATGACGGAAAATCCAAATAAAGTCGTCTCGCGGGGCAGCGATCTGGGTCGTGAAAGAGACATCGGATCAGGGTACCCCAGCAAATGACAGAATCAACACACAACCCTGCGCTGGAGATGCCTACAAAGATTGTGGTAAAACAGAGATTTCTTTCGAGGTGAAAGGACAGTATAATAGCGACTACAGTGGCTTTAAAGGCGGACTGGCGAGGCTGCTTGGTGGCAGGCAAAAGCAAGAGGCCCCACGTCTCCGATAAGGCAGGCCATGGGGCCCTTGTCACATTTCGATCTCTCTCTCTAAAATCTAAAATCTAAAATCTAAATCCCACTTTCTCTCTCTTCTGTGGCGGGCACTGTTTGTCTTTTATTTTCCGGGCTCCAAGAAGATCCTGACACCCTATTTCTCGCTTCTCCCTGTTCGTTCATCTGTGGCTGCCGTCAGACTTTGAGCTCTCCCCTCCCTCCTCTCCTTTCAACCCTTGCAGAAAACCCCATCTACCCTTCTCTCAGCCTCACAGTCTATCCATCTCTAAAGCAGAAGGGTAGGAAGAGAGAAGAGGAGGGGGCTTTACCGTGATTTGCAAAGACGAGGCCGCTAAAAACAATCTCGGGGCCGGGCCAGTTGCCGTGATAAGGCGATACCTTCTTCTTCCTCCTCTTATGTTGGAGTCGGGGGAGGGGGTTGTCTCCGGCTGTTCTTCCTTGGTTTAAGACTCTGCATGGCCGACGGAGGAGCCGCGGCAGACGGCGCCGCGCCGGCCAAGGTGCGGGTGGTGCGCTGCCCCAAGTGCCAGAAGTTGCTCCCCGAGCTCGCCGGCTTCACCGTCTACCGCTGCGGCGGCTGCAACGCGACCCTGCGAGGTGAGCGAGAGGAGGATAACTCGGGTTTTGATGATAAAGTTGCGATCTTTTTTCATTACTGACGGTCTTCTCGGCCGTGCAGCGAAACCCAGAGGGCCGGGGCCGGTCTCGGAGGAGAGGATAATAGTCTCCGAGTGCGCCGACTCGTGCTCGGACGGCAACGGGGGTCCGACCGCGGAGGGCGAGCCCATGGACCAAAGGAGGCGGCAGAGGGTGCAGGAAGGGCCGTCCTCGTGCGGCAGCGCGGCGGGCCAGCCGCGGGCCAGCGGCGGGCCGTGCCGCAACCGCCACCGCGACGGCGGGGTCATGCGCGGCTCCAAGGCCCCGGCCGAGGAGAGGGCGGTCAAGCCCCCGACCGGAAAGGACGAGCCGTCCAGCAGCCACCCGGCCCGGCTCGCCAACCCCAAAGTCGAGACCTTGGAGCAGGACCGCGCCATCCTCCTCCAGAAGCTCGACGAGCTCCGCGACCAGCTCAGCCGGACCTGCGACGTCAAAGGCAAGACCAGCGAGACCGGCGACTGGCTGAAGAGCTCCTCCTCCGTCAACCGCGCGGCCGCCGCGCGCCAGTTCCCTCTCCCCGCCGAGCCCCCCCCGAGCTTCTACCCGCCGCTCGCCTACCCCGACGCCTTCGAGCAGCCCCCCCTCCGCCGGGGGCCTTACCGCTACCCGGCCCGGCCCGCCGAGAGCTATCTCTACGAGCCCGCCGGCTTCTACCCGCACCCGCCCTTGGCTTACCCGCACTGCTACGACGCGCCCTGGCACGAGCCGAGCCACCGAGCCGGGTTCCACGGCAACAGTCAGAGTCTTTACCCCGTGGACGACCAATTCATGCTCCGGCCCGGCGGGTTCGGTCAGAGGGGGCTCAACGGGCTGCACCAGCACCGAGCCATGCCGGCAAGATGGGCCCGGCAGAGCTACAAGCCGCTCGCCGGAGGCGCGCCTTTCGTCGTCTGCCCGAACTGCTCCGAGCTGCTCCACGTCTCCCCGCACCTTCTCTCCGCTGGGAAGCCTCTTCAGAAGCTGCGATGCGGGTCTTGCTCGGAGGTCATCTCCTTCAAGTTGGACGGCAGCCGGCTCAACGTGGCCTCTCCGCCGTTGGAGCGCGGCGAGAACTTGGAAGAGGCGGTGGCTCAGGGCTTGCTCCGAACGGGCTCCAGAAACCATGCCCGCTCGGCCGAGGAGAAGCTCTTTCTTTCTTCTCCTGGTCTGCGCGCCGGCCATGAAACCATCGACAAGGACTACGGGTTGAATCTCAGCGAATCGGAGAACCTGATGGGGTCTTCTTCCTGCTCCTCCGACGACAACGGCAACGCAGCGAGCATGCTCTGCCACAGAGACGCTCCCAGCTCGCCGGAGCTGCGGTCCATCTCGGATCCGGATCCGCGGGTCTCCGGTTTGCCTCTGCGGGATCACTTCGGGTATTCCTCCCCCGCTGCTCTGCAGGCCGGCAAGCCGGCGGAGGGAAGCAGAAGCAAGCGGTTTGATCAGGAGAAGATGGTGGAAATCAATGAAAATTACCGCCAGCACACTGTGAAAGACGTTGCGGTAGCCTCGGATACGGATTCCCCCATCAGCGGCTCTTACAATCATGCCTCGTCCCTCGATTCCGGTGAAATTTTCAAGGAGGAAGATAGATCCAAGACGGGAGGGAAAGGCGGGGACTCGTTCTTTGCTGGGTTCATCAAGAAGAGCTTCAAGGATTTCTCTCGGTTTAACCAGTCGCCCGACGGCACCAAGTACAAGGTCACGGTGAACGGGCATCCGATTCCTGATCGTGTTGTCAAGAGGGCGGAGAAGATTGCAGGGCCAATCCAAGCTGGGGATTACTGGTAATTTATCTCATAACCATTTGATTACTGCCTGGGTTTCATCCACTGAACTCGGTTCCCTGGTCGCTTTCCAGGTACGATCATGAAGCTGGGTTCTGGGGTGTGATGGGTCAGCCCTGTCTCGGCATAATTCCTGTAAGAAAGAGCATGTTCTTCGTATGTATGATCAGAAAGAACAATTCATCGTCTTAGCTTTTTTGTTTCTTCGTTGTTTCAGCCGTTCATCGAGGAATTCAATTATCCCATGCCGAAGAACTGCTCCAGTGGGAATTCGGGCGTGGTTGTCAACGGCAGGGAGCTTCACCAGAAGGATTTGGATTTGCTTGTTGGCAGAGGACTTCCTCCGGACTACGGGCGGTCTTATCGCATCGACATCTCCGGCAAGGTCGTGGATGATGTATCCGGAGAAGAGCTGGACAGCCTTGGCAAGCTTGCTCCGACGTATGTGCAGTAATTCTTTGATTTCACGACGAATTCATCGGGCTTACCATTCATTCATTCATTCATTCATTCATTCTTCTTTCGACAGGATCGAGAAGGTGAAGCATGGATTTGGAATGCGGGCGCCGAGAACTTCCGTGGGATCTGCCTAATGTTGAAAATCCACAAGAAAACTCGAATCGGCATCATCGATCCAACTAATTACTCGCCCTTGGAATCACTGTGAATGGATTTGTCCACAGACGGCATTGCCGATGCGTCCCGTCGCTTTTACTTTGTTGTTTGTGGAATCGTGTTTTCTTCCTTCTTCCCACATGTCGTCTTCCTCGGCTCTACCGAGGGAAAAAGCAAGTTCCGCGCGTCCTCCTCTGAAAGAAAACACAGCTTTTCCGAATTGTTAATTCCGTAGATCGATCAAATCCCGACTAGTTCATTCATCTTCTCGGCGAACTCTCCGCGACTGTCCCGTCCGTCGCCAGGTTCGCAAATTTCCACAATCCCTCCGGAAAACCTAGCAAGGATCTAGGTTGGCAGAAAAAAGGGGAAAAATTCAGAGATTACAGAGAAGAACACGTGCAGAGATTAAAGAATCGAAGGCTTCTGAATGCCCGCAGATTGCTGATTTCACGCTGGCGGGATCTGGGAAGTTTCCCTCTTTTCGCGGGCTGGAGGTGGCGGGAAGAAGCGTTTTCGTGAACAGCGAGCGTGTCTGCAGATTCGCACGTTAAAAGTAAGAACACGTGAACCGAACGGGTGTCAGATCTCCTCTCTGACACTACTTTACTTAAGTCTCCTTGGACATCATTAGCCTATTAAACATATACTTAGATGTCCAGCCCATTAACCATTGTGCAATGAGCACAATCAGGATCAATATCATGTGATTAAACAAATTTTTGGTTCAGATCACCAATTGAATTGGGGCATGCTTGAGTCTAGGGATGGGAAGTTCCTTGTTCGGCGTTCAACGAAGGCTGTTCGACAACGAAAGATCAGGGAAAAATCCTTTTTCGTGTTTGTGTTCGTGTTCAGTTTGTTCGGGTTTGCTCAGGTTCCTTTGAGAACTTTTTTAAATGGTAAAAAAATTCTATTATCAGAGAGAAAGAGAGAGGGAGTGAGGGGGAGGGGAGCAGGGGAGAGGGGGTGGGGAGAGAGAGAGGGGGACCACGGGAGAGGTGGGGGGCACGAGGGTAGAAGGCACGAGAGACGGGAGAGTGGGGGGGGGGAGAAGAAGGGATAGTAATTCTCCCTCTCTCTCTCTCTCTGATATTGTAAAAAAAATTACTATTATTATAAAATAATAATGTTATTATATTGTAAAGAACATTTCATCGGGAATGCCACCTGTTTGCGAACGGTTAGTCTGTTCACAAACTCGTTCGGATCAGATTTTTCTTGTTCATGTTCATTCATGTTCGTTCGCAAACAAACTAAACATTTATTCCCATCCCTACTTGAGTCCTTGGATCAAATTTGATTCCATTAGATCCTATCCCAGATCTTTGGGGATGACTTTTCCTGACATTTTAACACTTCAATGTTTTTTTTATACTTCCTTATTAGTTTACTGATCAAAGATAAATAAATTCTTAAATTAAATGAAAATAATTGTGTAGTATTGTTTAGGAATGTAAATATTGATGGATATTATGTGTATTTAAAGCCAATCACACTTGTTTTAGCTTAGTTACTAGTAAAACATATAATCGTTCACTCCTATTCTCGTGTAATATTAGTAGTGAAGCCCGTGAATGTGTGTTATGAATTAGTGAATAATGATGATATCATGATACATTGATCATTAGTCTTTAGGCATGTATTCCGAATATTCCTATTGATTGGATACTAGAGACATATATCAAGTGATCTAGTTAGCATACCACTATCTTCTTGGGTTTTGTGCCTTGGTTCAATCATGGAAAATATGGTTTTCGTGGATGCATAAGCGTATAACAATTCTAAATCGATCATTAAAACCATACATCAGATGTACCTTATGGGGAATTTGTTCTACCCTTGTGCCTAGCCTCTAGGTATCCACGATCACATTGCTCTTGGATCTCCACCTATTCTTCTTCAACTTTCCTTGAAAATCTTGAAGATCTTCTCACCATGAAAGCACTCTGATGTTGGTGTTAGAAGTGAGTGCGCCTCCCCTATTTTTTACTTAAGTTTTTCTAAAAACTCTATAAAAGTAGAATATAATACTAAGTTTCTTATATGTATTATATAGATTTTAAGAGAGAAGATCGATCACAAAAGGGTGTTTCTGTCGAACACCCGTGAGGTGTTCGACAGAATACCCGAAAGAAGACGGAAGAGCGGGTAGTTTATGTTTCTTATACTTTTATCAGGTTGATAGGGGTAAACTTAGGTAAATCGAAGTATATTCATCGAACACACTAGGTGTTCGATGAAATGCTTAAGAAAAGTCATGGTGATAGAACTCTAAGAAACTCGATCAATCTCAAGTCTGAAACAAAATCATGCATTCAGAGTATCATGAAATATAGAAATCAACCGAAGAAAACCGTGAGATCACCTGAATCGTCCTGATTCGACAAACAAAGGTGGCGGCACCAATCGCTGCCGCCTAACTTCGGTATGCAGTCTCCTTGCTCGACTCCTCCTCGCTGGTGCGAATCCAGGATGACTCAACTTCTCTTCGTCGTCGTCCGGAGCTCCAAGAGCGATTGGAGGGTTGTCACGCCCCTCTTTCTGCTCTCGCTGCTGTCGGGTGGGATCTCCGCTGTCGTGTGGACAATGTCGAAAGATGGGATCAATTGGGGCCTTCATGGCCCCTTTACCGGCTTGGGAGGGATCCCTTAGGCCATTCGATGGAGGGGGACGACCCTGCTGGCCCTCCCTAACCGTTGGGTAGTCGCTGGTCCCCCTCGCCGACCAAAAACGCCCTTCAACCGACACTGTCGACGGCCAGGGGCGAAATAGGGCAGAAATGCCTCTGGCCGTGCGATCATCCTTATAAACTCCAACGGCTGCGATTAAATCGCAGCCATGAACTCATCTTATGGTGAACCCACGCGCCACATCATCCAGCCTCGTCAGCATGCCTCATCAACATCATTTTCTTCTGATTTGTCCACTAATAGGCCCATGATCCGCGTCAGCGTCCAAGAGCCAATCAGGAAGGCCTGCAATAGAAATAAAAGAGATTAAATAGGACGGCCAGATCTCACAGTATGATCTTCTTTAAGAAGATCGAACGGACGAGATCATGTCCCTCTTTTTAAATAAGCCCAAAAAGACATGGGCTTTGAGACGGACTGGCTCAAAGCCTGGTCTTAATTTTCTTTTAGTTTTCCTTAGATCACGGCCCGTTAGGCCGCGATCATACTATTGTGCCTGGGCTCGCTGCAACTGAAAACATAAGGGAGTTTTTATCCTATATGGAGAAATTCTAAAGCATTACACAATATATAAATTTCGGCAAAAATTATATTTCGAATTGAAAAAATGTACCATTCTTGTGCGCACTTGAAATCTCTATGGGCCTCTGGGTCTGTTATCCTTGAAGTCGGCCGGATGTTGTCTTCTAGGTGCGCAGGCCCTTGCAGGTTGTGGGCTGGCTTGAGCCCTGTGCTCGCTGGCCTGCGACTGGCTTGGGCTTTAAGCTCGTGGCCGGCTCTTTTTTATATTTTTATTATTCATTCTTCTTTCTTTCTCCCTTCAATAACTCTTTATTTTAATTTTTAATGCTTTATCTAGTATTTCAGTTTATATTTTTGCTAAGACATTCTTGAGTATGTTAAACATGTATAAAAATGACATTAAAATGCATTATTTTATCATTTGCTCTATTTAGAGCATGAAATGCAAAATCCTATAAAATTGAATAAAATACACATGATATGTACCCAAAATGACCTTAAAATATGTATGTTTACATGCTTTATTTTGGGTCCATCACCATCCTCCATGCAAGAACACACTAGGAGGTACCCTTTTTTTTAGGATCCATGCTCCTTTCCTACAAAGTTAGGGCTTGGATGGAAAGATGATGACATGACGATCAGGCCCCTAAAATTTTGGCTCGATCAGACGATTGGATGGCGAGATATCGTGCGTTGAAGTTCAACCATTGATCTTGTGGTCCTTTACATGAGCCAGCTCCCAGATCACGCCATGTGGCGTTTTCCTATTGGACGCACCCAATGCTGAAAGGCGGGATCACCTACAACCGTTGATCGCGTGGACTACGATTGAACGGTTTGTGTGTTTTCTCTTGATTCGGCGGCTCAAATGTGTCGATCTTGTGTTCCTCCAACAGCTTCATCAATCAGATGGTTTGAAAGCTGCCATGTGGCGTCGACAATCCTACAAAGGTAAGGGTACATATGAAATAAAATAAAACATGGTGCAATCCGCGGCTCAGATTTGTCGATCTCGTGTTCCTTTGATGGATGCATCTATCGGATGATCCAGAAGCTACCACATGGCATCGATGGTCCTACAAATGTAAGAGGGAATAAAATAAAATAAAAAATCAAAGTCTGTAGTGCATTTATTGCATCGCAAATTGTTCTTCTCTTTCTTTTCTCATTTCAAGATCTGACGGCTATGATGCTGCCACGTTGTGCCGTCATAAAAGGCAACACAACAGGCCATTAGAAGGATTTTATTTGTGTTTATATCCTTAAGGAGAAACATTTCAAAAATTAATATTCACAATTATGCCCTTTGCGCAAATAAAATTACCAAAATATTGATATAAAATCATATAAAATCATTTTTAATCATATATAAATCCAAAAAATATATTTTGCCTTAGAAACTTAATTTCATTAAGATTTAAAATCCCGTAAAATGTGCACAATTTACAAAAAATTAGAAAATGTCAAAAGATTATGATTAAGGCAAAATAAATCAATTTTAACAACGATACCATGCATATTTAATTAATTTAATTCAAATATAAGCATGAAATGCATGATTTTAATGCATAAGTTTGTGTGTTATCAGGTATAATACCATGTAGAGATTCTTATGATCAAACTAGTTAACTCTTTCTCCAAAGAACAGCCACCGTTTATCCATAATGTCACCACACTAATAGCCATAGAATCAACTATACTCATATATGTAGGATCAGTTAATGTTATTCTATCCATATAATTCAATGTCCATCTCAACTATTCACCAAGTAGGAATGTTTAGAATACGTTTAAAAACTAGTGCTAATTCACTAGTTCATTGCAAGTATTCATGGACTTCATTATAAACATCACACTGGAATAATAATGATCATAATATTAAATTCAATGAACCAAAATAAAACATGGCGGTGGGATTTCGTCTTGACGACCACATAATATCCATCATATCTATCTAGTTATACTTATATAAAGAGTATGGAAGATACCATGGGCATTATTGTGGAGACAATGTAGATAAACAATGGATGCTCTTTATAGAAAGAGTTCACTAAAGTAATATGCATGAATCCCTAATGGTATTATAACTAAGCGTAAATGAGGTTGATTCATGTCGTGGTTATATGAGTAGTTTGTTGACCTGAGGTACCAGGGATATGTTAGGTATGGACTACCGCATGTTTGACTAAGACTTAAGAGTCCCTAACTATGAGACTCACACATGTATCTGCTCGGATCTAGTAAGAAATACACAAAGTTGATTGAGTGGTTAAGATGAGATTATTCAAATCCCTAGAAAGGATGGTGGGGATATTGGTTGAGGTGTTCTCCAATTATTCCCATTATGTATTTGGGAGTTTCGCATGGATCAATCATGAAAAATCTTCCATAAGAGAGTTTGAACACTACTTTGTGTAATGGTGTGCACGAGGTATGTCATGGTACCATGTGTGTTAAATAAATTATCAATCCTTTAGAGCATAATTAGTCAAATTAGCCCTTGATTAATTCATCAGTATGGTTATATAGTCAATAAAGCTATTAACTATAGCAATACATATGCTTAGAGGATCATACACAAAATATAAAGTGCGCTGATAAATATAATTCATTAATGAGAACTGATATGAAACTTTATTAATAATTATGATGAGAAGATCATAATTATTGAGTTTTCATGGTGAGAAGATCAACCAGATATTCAAGAAGAGTTGGATATGAAGAAGAAGAGGTCTTAAGTCTAGTACTAATTGTTATTTTGATAGAAAATACAGTTATATTCATATGCTTTATCGAAAGAATTTTAATTTTCATTTAAATTTGTGAAGGTTGAAGTGTTCTAGATTTTAAATAAGATATATAATTGAAAATTTTTATGTATTAAATTTTTATAATATGTTGTAATAAAGTATAATTACATGAAAACAATGAAAATACTTCACTACGGAATGAAATAAATGAGTGTTTAAATTATGAAAGGTGTATACACATAAATTTTTGATACCCGACTCGAACATTGTAAATTATTATTACAAAGTAAGGAAATTTTTGACAATTTAGGAAACAAACATGTAGAACTTAGTTAATGTATGCAAATAATGAATCTAACGATTTATATTTAGACAGTAGGTATACATGAGTTTATGCCTTTTACGTTGTTTCACATTTTAAAAAGTTTACTTTCAATATTTTTATTTACATACATGAAAACTAATTTTATCACTATATCTATAATGATTTCAGGACCTCCTTATTTGGATAGTATTGGAAAAACATTTCGCTATTGCCAGTTTTTTCAACCAATTGAAAATCTTCCTCCACCACTCCAATGGGGATAATATATGGGTATTAAATATTGTCTGAATACTGCCAGGAAATTTCATAGATTAGATATGCCTTATTTTTTACAAAAAAAGATGCATAAATTGAGTGCTATATGTTTGCCAATCTTTTGTGTAGTTCATTCATGATTGCGTGCCAACGCCGACAAACAAAGAAGCCTATCTGGGTTGAATTCTTCAACATTCTTCATCAGCTTCTTGATCATTCAGATATTGTGCATGCTTGCACAGAACTCATTTTCCATAGATTCACAACTAACCTAAATTGGTAGCATGGAAACACGGAGGCTTCACTCGATTTAGTGGATCACTATATAATATTCTAGAAATAAGGGGCCTTCTGGTTCCCACATATGCAACAATGGTCATGAGAAAATATTTTTTGAGTAGAAACTCTATTATTTAAAATATTTAAACATTTCACATACTCGAGACAGATATATATTGGGTATGTCATGAAGTGACATTAGAAAATTTAGATGCAACAACAGTACTATGAAAATGACTTTTTGTGAAGTGTATTTATTCAGTATTGGTTCATTTACATTCAATGTCAACTATGCTATGACCTGGACTTGTCAATGCGGAATGTTATGAAACATCTCAATAAAACGAGGAAAGCATAACAACATTACACATAATTTCAATATATGGTTGTTATCCTTGGATTAGATGAATCATCTTAATAATGTTTTCTAGTCATAGCATAATTTTTATCATTGCAGCACATGTGCCCTAGCGTTGGAACATGTAAGAAAATTTTATTATTTCTTATCACACGCCATTCTTTGTAGTGAAAATATTTACTAGTTGTCCGAGGAAATATTTGTTCCTCATAGAAACCAGTGGGTCTAAGATTATCTTCTTCTTATGTCCACATGGCTATACATTATGCCATTCAATA
This sequence comes from Wolffia australiana, assembly GCF_029677425.1. Lineage (NCBI taxonomy): Eukaryota > Viridiplantae > Streptophyta > Magnoliopsida > Alismatales > Araceae > Wolffia > Wolffia australiana. Next base: position 13,809,068 of record NC_135839.1, on the reverse strand, counting down.
GAAGGATTTGTGTTGAGCACCAGTGCACAATTTTTTGGTTTTCACTATAACAAAGCAAAGGGGAACAATCTGGTATCTTAAATGAAATGCTAGTGACAAAGGTATTGGAGGAAGAGGGCATCAATCAAAGGTATTGAAAAAAATTAATTAAGCAACACCAAGAAGTGTCGCCGCTCTGATTGAAGTGACCAAATATTATAACTCATAATAGATACAATATATATTTAAAATACCTTAAATATAATTTAAGTGATGTAAGTTAAGTATTTTTATTTATAATGACATTGAATAGTACCTTTTATGTACATTCCATTATTTACGTTCTGTCAAAAAGTTAGTCAAATTTGCATGACACTTGGGGGGCCCACTCGCAATGCTCGCTTGAGGTTTTCAATTGAACCAGTTTTTGATGAAGTTGTAGTATAAGGTGAATTACAATGGGTTGATTATCAGAAAAGGGTAATATGTATTATGGGTTAAAAAAAGCCATGTAAAATGCATTGGAGGCTACCCACCATCTCCTATTGGAAAACCTTTGTGAGAACAACATTAGTCACTGTGGGTCGCGCCGCCATTGCAGAACACAATTCCTGTTGGACCGATTCGCATCCTTGAGAGAGCAACGTAGAGTTGGCCGTGAGTAAAAATCAGGTTCAGTAGATATAACCCCGCCATGTTGATAGTCTGACCGTGGGACTTGTTAATCGTCATGGCGAAGACGAGTCAAACTGGAAACTAGAGGCGCTTGAATTGAAATGTAAGCCTCGATTGAGACGGGTATAGCGCAATCCCTGTAGGAGATGGACTTTGCCATAGAAATTTCCATGGCTGACGATTGTGGCTTGGAGCATTGTCAGAAAAAACCCATCCACTCGAAGCCTGGTCTTGGTGCATAGACCTTGCATGGTGTTCAAGTTTCAGAGTAGGATCACAATGCACCCGATCTTGAGTCGTAGCTTGTGGAGCAGCATAGTCGCATTATCAATTGTGTTTAGGAACTCGGTTAGGTAGAGGGATTCTTTGTCGACTTCGCCAGGAGAGATTGTGTTAAGCTGAAGTACTTCATCACTTCACCTGGGAAGACGTCGAGCACCATGTCGTTGACCTTGACCACATCATCGTTTAGAGGCGTCAAAATCGTCTTCGCTGTCAACTGAGTTGGGCCATCTTCAAAGGTGCCATACACCTGGGCAATCAGCTCTGGCAATGCGGAGACGCACCAAATCTCAGCTGGAAGATCGACGTCAGGGCCAACGCGTCCTTCTCTGACAGCAAGTAAGAACTCGCTCCATGCTTGTTAGTCGGGCAAAAAGGGGACGTTGGTTCAGAGGCAAAAAATAGAGCAATGGTGCCATACATCTCTTTGGTTGAGAGATGAACTGATGATCAATGAGCATGAGCCTTGCGGTATGATTGGTAGCATTTGTGTGAAGTCGCCTCCCATTGCGTCAACCTTGCCGCCTAAAGGAACCATTTACAAACTTTCATCGATGCTCTTCATCACATCTTGAACCGATCAATCCGACGTCTCGTACACGTGGCGATGCATCATTGGCGCTTCATCCACAATTATCATGCTTGTTGATTGAACTTGATGGCCAATCTTAGAGTCAGGTGAGATTCCACACATTGAGATGTGAGTGACGGGAATCAAAATCTTGAATGTCGAGTGCAGCGTTCACCCTCTGTCCAGAAGAAGCGCCATGATACCACTTGTCATGGTCGAGATGGCATTGCGTCGAGAGGCCTTGATCTGCGTGAGAATAGCAGAGTAGAGAAACGTCTTCCCAGGGCCCCTAAGCCCATCAACAAAGAAAACCTTGGCCTCCGTAGCACGTTCTGCCAATTCAATGGCTTTGAATACTGCATCGTACAATTGTCGTTGTTCTTCGTTCAACATGCCATGTAAGTGTTCCTCTGCGAAGATTGTAGGAAGGATACCGTTTCCTTGGCTTGGCCCCCATTATGCGTTTGTCAGTGGGAGTTTGACGCCTTGGGGCAACGGTGGGAACGTGCTATTGACTCGAAGATCTGTTGAGGTAGAGGATTGACTCGAACGTGCTCAACACTTCTTGTTGGATTGTTTTAGTCACTTGCGAAGCACAATTTGCAAAACAAATGTCCTCCAACATGGCATCAAGGTACTTCTTGAGAAGCACATCTGGTTGTGAGATCTCACAATAGAGTAGCATCATTGCCAAGAGCTCGTGAACTTGACGGGGAGAAGCAAAGCCTGATGCCAACACGAGATCATTGTCGAACTCTTCGTCAGGTTGGAGTAGGCCACACGCTTGAGCAGTTCTTTGATACGTGTTGCAGACAACACCATCAATAATGCGCAAATCTTCGTAACACGTCACACCAGGAATGTGATGAAGCATCAATCGGAGGTAGTATCGCGTAGTGTCACAAGGGCTCACGAAGTGCACCCTTTTGGTACACTATAATTGCTCATGTCGTGACCAACGTCGAGTGGAATCGTTCCACGTGTAATACGACGGGAAGTCACAATATAGCGTCTGGTTGGCAACTTCGTCTTCCGAATGCTCCCTGTTGTACTGCATCCACTCCATGAGGGGTGTGCGTGCTGACCTGTCCATGATCTCACTGATCGGGTCGTCTTGATCATACACCACATATCACATATTCTCTTCGTGAACTTGGAGAGCGTACACACTTGGATACATCTTCTACATGCTGAATTCACAGATCTGCTAAAAAGCCTCCGATGCAGATACATACAGTGCATCAAGATACTGTTGGGCTTCGTCGCGTGACGTAGGCTCTTGAGCTGCACCAGCAACAACACCGTCACTTGGAGCATCCTTTGAAGATACTCTGGCTTGAATGTGATCGTGTCCCTTGTACACATACTTGTACAAGTACTTCACTGACTGGATGGAAGAGCAGATTTCCACATTGATGTGGTAGTTGAACACCTTGCACAAATACTTGTTGTACGGAACAACCTAATAGTTGTCGATGAGATGTGAGCCTTCTGGATGATGTGGCCATCATTGCGGCGCAGGTGGAGAGGGTACCCATTGTTGTTGGCTTGGGTTGAGCCAATGAAATCGTTGGGAAACTTCTTGGAGCACTTTCCGTCCTTCATACATGGGCATCTTGGGTTTGCAGAACCACAAGGGCCATGTATCATATGTGTCCTCATACAGTCATACAACTCCTTGTCACTGGGATATGGTAACTTGGCACAGATGATCTTGTTGATGTCTTCAGTAGTCTTCGGCTTGTACGGATCATCCAGTATCCAGAGCAAGTGTGCATGCGGGACACCGCACCTTTCAAACACGACAATGTACACCCAACCTTTAACTTTGCTGAATATTTCCTTGTCGATGATCAAACGGAGGTGCTCCTGCAGTTTCAACTAGAAAACGCGATAGCAGAGGTTGAATCGATCTTGCGCCTTCTGGCCTAGCAGAGCTTCCCTGATCTCAGGGCAATTTGGGTTGAAAGTCATTGTGATAAACGAATCTGGCTTTCCCATTTTTTGTATGATTTCCATGGCATCCGGGTACATCCCTTGGATGTAGCGTGGGCCGCCGATGAAGGAAGGAGGGAGAATGACCAACCTTCCTATGAGAGCGGCAATATCGGCGGCATCTTGATCAACCAACCCTTGGTAGAGGCTTGCACGCAACGTCGCCTGGTTGTAGTGAACCCACAACAAGCGATATTGTTCAATCTTGGCGTAAGCATCCATAACATATTCTTGAAACAACCGGCCAGAAAGATGAAGCACTCTTGATCCCTCTCGAACCATCAAGTGGTAGGCATAAAACTGGTTCATCGTCACCTTGCTTCTTTCCTTCAATTGCAGGTTCCACCCCAAACTACCATACAGAAAGAGCGAGCACGAAGTGGAGCAGATCATACTTTCTGTCGAGCTAAATCATGAACTGCATGCCCCCACCACGCTCCCGAAGAATAATGCTTTGCCTTCCATCACCTTTGTTTCTGTCTCCAGGCATAAGAACCTCGGCTTCAGAGCATGTAGGTTGATTGTAACGGAGGTCGCAGACAGAAGGCTCGCCGACTCGTAGCTCGAACTCTTGGGTGGATGCGGAGTGAAGTGCTTCTTTGTTGTTTGCCTCAATTGGCAAACAAAGGGATTGGCCACACTCAGACAATCATGGATCTTTTCAAGGATGTTACGATGCAGATCAAAGAAGATTGAGCTTTGTCGATCGATCTGGTAGTCCATGTCATCGATGTAGATTTGAGCAAAGCAAGGAGCTTGACCAACTGGGGGCAGCAAAGCATTTGAGATCTGATGATAGACGATGCCTTGGATGCAATATGTGTACACGCCAGCACGGTTGTTGGCAAGCGAACGATCAAAATTTGCACCGCTGGACGTGAAACCATAAGCTGAATTGTTGGCTCGAAGAAAATTGCGATAATGCTTAGCCTCCTCCGTCATCACCTCCAACAAAGCAAGAAGTAGTGCCCACGAGTTGGGAAACATCGACAACGCGACCTTGCCATCCTTGTAGCATAACTAGAACACTAGGTTTTGCTGAATAGAGCCATGTTTGCTTTCTTGTAGCCACATCTTTGATTGGCACGAAGCGCATGTTGTAGTCATGCCTCCGAGAGAATGTGGTCGAGCATTTGCCACATCGCAGGTAGCTGCAAGGAGTGTCCTCACATTGGCTGATCCTATCAATCGAGGCTACGCAATTCGCTCGGCTCGACGATTGCGCTCAGTAGAGAACACAATCAACGTCCAGAAGGGTACATGAATTCCTATTATTAGTAGTAGAGATATATGTTTAAAATGAAGTATCCAAAATAATACAAAGAGATATAATATTTCATTAGTCAAACAGTTGAAGCCTAGAATGGCATATAGAAAATATTTGTTATTTTTTATGCCCATTTTCTATATTTTATTCAAAAAATATAAATATACCTTCTCATCGTACTCTCTCTTAGATAAGACCTCAAGAGCGATATAAGCAGGCGTGCTGACTGTTGACTTTGGTTGTGAATGGAACACCGAAGACTAAATTCTAAAGAGAAAAATCAACAAAAGATTGAAAGTCTAAATATACAAAGTCAACAACATCAAACCTTGGAATATCTGAAATCGCAGATCTTCAAACTGGGAGCCAACGACATCAAACCTTGGAATATCCAAAATCGCAGATCTTCAATCTGGGAGCCATGCTCCCGTCCAGCAGTGTGTTCTTTAGCTTCAGATCTCTGTGACAAATTTGCTAAATTTTCAAAAAAAGACCCTCATCAGATATCCACATCATATTTCCAATAACAGAATGGTAGTAGCTGACTCATGAAATCAACTGCTGGAAGAAGAATCTTGCCTGCAGAATCACAATGGAAAATTACATTTCAACATCAGCTATACAGATCTTGTCAAAGATCTCTCCTCCGGCGGCGGATTCCATAAGAATTGCCAGATGATTCGGCGTTCTCCCCTTCCAAGGAGAAGAGCTCCTTCCTTAGGAGATTCAACGACTCTCTCTCCCCGTCAGAGTCACAGAAGGAGAAGGAAAAGACATCATCCACGAAGAAGATAGGTTTGTCAAAGCCGAAGAATGTAGTAGGGAAGCAGCGAAGTTCGTCCTAATCGGCGCACGAGAGGCACTACGCAGCGAACAGAGCACTGGTGGAAGAGATGAGGAAGAAGACGTTCCTCCCCTAGAGACAAGGCCTCCTGGGCTGCCTCTGGTTCAGCTCCAGGAGCTACATCACCATGAACGGATTGGTGAGAGCGCTGAATCCCGTCCAGTCTCGATGAAATCTGGGAAAAAGTACTGCTGGTGCTTCTGATTTCTTTCCGATTTCTTTACATTCTGGAAGAAAGAACCCTTCTGTGCAAAGTCCTCCGTGCTATATCAGTGGTTGTCCCTTTGTGAATGTGCGCTCAAATTGGTCTCATCTCACTCGACTGTCTCACTCTCTTGTCAGCCAATCAGCGTCCAGAAGGGTAAATGAATTCATATTATTAGTAGTAGAGATTCTGTGTAAACTTAATTATTGATTAAATAAGGAATGTCGTAATGCACTGAGTACACGTGAGTTTGTGAACTCCAATGAACTAATCGTAAGTGACTACTTAAGTAATTATAAGTGATTACTCCAACGAAAAAATTACAAGTGATTACTTAAGTAATTATAAATAATCTGTTCAATACTTTTAAATTTAAAATTGAAATGTATATTATTCCTGATAAACGTAAAATTACAAGAGATGTAACAAAAATCATGTAATATACTGTATGATGATTAAACAGACCTTCATTAATATTTATATAAAAAGGGCTATGGTTGAACATCTTAACATATATATATTATGAGCTGACTGAATTCAGGAGAACAAGTAAACTCAATTGAAGTATGAAACATAAATTATTATACAAATATTCATTTCAAATGTTTGCATTACTGAATCGACATACTCAAATTATTTTTCATACTGTCTAAAGTCAAATCCTTTTTATACGTACTAAAAATGTATAACAAAAGAAGCCTAATTAAAGTTTTAATAAAGTTTTATGTCGAACTTTTGGGTGATTATAATTTTATCGTCTTGTAATAAAAATGCATCATGAAATGCAAACATTAATTCACATGTGTATGTTAACTTTGTGAGAAGTATATTTATACAAAAAGGTATTTACCAATAAAAAACCTAAGCACATAATATTCAAGATATAAACTTGGCACTTCTTAAATAGTTTGACAGGTTGGGGATGCCAATTGCTAATGACATGTTAGTGGCTTCTCGCTTGCATTTGAAAATATTTCTATCCACTGGATGAATCTTGGATTCTCCAGGATGACAAGTAGATTGTTGTTGGATTGGTAGAAGAAATGAGTCTATACATTCAGCCACTCAATTTTGTGCTGAGCACCGGTTCCCATTTTTGTTTTCTGTATCATGACGGGAAAGGGACCCAATCTGCTATCTTGAATGAAATGCTAGTAAAAAAGGTGTACAGGGAAGAGGGCATCAATCAAAGGTATGTCAAATAATTAGTAAAGCGGCACCTAGATGTGTATCCACTTTGGTTGACATATACAAAACTATTTGTTTCAAATTCTTTACATTTGTTTTTTATTGATGTAAGCTAACCATAAAATTTTTCATAATGAAAATGTATAATCACTTTTATATACAATCTATAATTTGCACGTAATAAAAAAATTTAGTCAAAATAGCATAACATTTTGTATAAACCTTATTACTGACTGAATTAAGGAACGTTGTAACATACTGAATATGCATGAATTCATAAAATCCAACAAAAAAATACAAATGATTACTTAAGTGATATTTGTTCAATATTTTGTATAGATATCATTTATGATAAGCATCAAATTAAAAGTGACGTCACAAAAATTGTGTAACTTATTGTATTCTGGGTCGACCGACTTTGATTAGTATTTATTGAACAAGGTATGAAATAATTATTGCCTTTTAGTTATTGACACACATGGATTTATGCAACCATGCTAAACTGATGTAAATAGTTTGATGCCGGACGTCGTCTCGACGGCGTCAGACCGTCACCGAGGGCATGATCTCGGTATCGAATCACTAACTAGTCGGTCCACGCCTACGACGTCAACCGACGAATATGCGGAAACCAGGCGAACATGACGCTGAATGAGATGAGTTCCTACTGTGGTACGTGCTGAGTGCCGACTAGCAACAATGCCGCTCCAGAGCAAGATGGGGTCGCCAAGGAAGTCGGTCCGGCCTCCGGACTCGTCCGAGGTGGGTCGAGGGCGAGCACGCCGTCGAATGGGAAGACTTCCCACAAGATTGCTCACACGCGTCGGGACGTCCCACTGCATCGACAGGACAGACTCGTAAAATTCGCCGTTGTCTCGGCCTGTCTCGTGCTCACCTACCTAACCCGAGCGCCGTGGAGGCAATACGAAGAGTACTGAAAGAGGTAAAAGACGTAAAGGAGCTAGGGTAGCGGGGTACCTTCGTCGCGCGGCGACGGGTAACTCAAATTGGAGTATCCACGGAAGGAGCCGACGGTGCTGCTGTATGTGCAATCTCGAGCACCGGGCAGGGAGAGCAAGCGGGCGTAGCGCCAACGAACGGTACGGGAAGGACGCCGTATGACGGGCGCGGCCAGAGGTGACGATCGGGGGCGGCACTAACGGTCGGGGTGAGGCCGCACGGTGTCCACGGGCGCAGGCAGAGTGGCGTCGGCCTCACGCAGCGGACGGCGTGGACGGCGTATCACTGACCGACGCAGTCGTCCGGCTCGCGGCGCAGGGACTCAGCCGCTGGTCGAGGCGCCGCCGCGTCAGCGAGTAGGCAGGCGCCGACGGCGAGTCGGGCGGGCCGCGGGTATGCTGTGCGACGATGGCGAGCCGGACGCCGCGTCGGCCGAGGCCAGCGAGTGGCGGATCCGGACGGTGACGACGGGTCCAGGCGGAGACGGTGGTTCTGGCGTCGGCGGGGTGCCGTGCGACGACGGCGAGCCGGATGGCCGTCGGCCGAGGCCAGGCGAGCGGCGATGGCGGGTCCGGACGATGACGGCGAATCCGCCGGCGGCGACAGGCGGGATCTCAACGGGGCTCCTGGCGGGCGACGATGGCGGATCCGGCGGCGATGAGGGTGGATCCGGCGGCGGCCGGTCGGGCGGGGCCTCCTTCTTCCTTCTCTTCCCTCTCCTTCCTCCTTCTCCTTCTCCTTCTTCTTCTTCTTCTTCTTCTTCTTTCTTCTTCTTCTTCCTTCTCCTCTCCTCCACGACCTGACTCTTCAACTTCCAAGTATAACTTCCAAATTTAGGTCAAGAGTGGGGAGAGCGCCCACCCTTCCCCTTATATATGGGTGAGGGTGGGCCCTTCTAACGCTCAAAACACAACATGAAAAGGAAAATAAGCAAAGGAGTATAAAATGGGCTTGTCAGGCCCAACATAGAAGGGGGGGGGGGAAGAGTTCCTCATATGGGCCCTTCCCCGCTACACGACAACATGATGACATAGAAAGGGAAATGACGGAATAGAAAGGGAAACACGATAAACATAGAAAGGGAACTGAAAGCGTCGGTATGCTCCAATGGTCGGCGTCCGCGTCATGCCGAATAACGGAATTCGGGATCCCGTGTTGCTGCGGCGGCTCGTCGAGGTGGTTGGACTCGTATCGGTGTCGGGCTGGATGGTGACGGCTCCTCGTGTGCTGGGTCGGTGATGTCCTGCTGCTCCTCTGCTGCTGGCTCGATGACGATCGGTGGCGACGCGCCATCATAGTTACTTGAAGTTATGTATGCTTAATATTTATTATTTATATTTAAAGTGCACTTCTTGTCCTAAGAGTATGTAATTAAAAAGGGGCATGATTTAACATCGTTCTATTTACAAAGGAGCTAACTGAATTTAGGAAACAAATATAGCTAATGAAAGTATGAAACATTATTTATTTTAAGAATATTCATTTTACAGTAAAATTTAAAACTGTTTTAAAATACTCAAACTAAGTTTTATATTATTCTAATTCGAATCATTTTAATATTTACTAACAATGTTGAAAAAAATCAGCCTAATTAAATATCAATGTAGGTTTTAAGTAGAAATTTTATAATAAAATTCCTGTAAAAATGCATCAAACAATGAAAACATTAATTCAGATATGTATGGCAACTTAGTAATATACTTATACAAAGCACTCTTTAAAAAAAATTAAACCATAATATTCATTAGGTAAAGACATAAATAACCTCGACCCTACACTCACTAGTCAGTGGCCTTCTCGGCCTCTCGGTTATCTTAGAAAAGACTTCAATCCATTGTAATATATTTTTACACGCGTTGTAAACATTAATTCAGATATGTATGGTAATTTTGTAATATACTTATACAAAGCACTCTTTAGAAAAAATAAAACCATAATATTCATTAATTAAAGACATAAATAACCTTGACCCTAGTCACTAGTCAGTGGCCTTCTCGCTTGTCCTTAGAAAAGGCTTCAATCTATTGCAATATATTTTTACACGCAATGTAAACATTAATTCAGATATATATGGTAACTTTGTAATAGACTTGTACAAAGCACTCTCTATAAAAAATAAAACCATAATATTCATTAATTAAAGACATAAATAACCTCGACACTAGCGAATGGCCATCTCGCGTGTCTTAGAAAAAACTTGAATTTATTGCACAGATCTTGAATTCTTCGGGACGACGACGTAGATCCACGCCGGATCGGGAGCGGAAATTGGTCAATCCCATCATTCCAATTTTCTAGTCTGAGCCGCAAGAAGCGGGATTTTGTAACTCACACGCAGAAGAATGTACGCCGCCCTACCGCGAATGATTTACCGAAGAGAAATCGTATCCAAAGAACGAAAACTTCCCCTTGATTGCGCCTTCTTGATTCTTCAATTTGCAGCAACCGCGGTTAGAAATTTTTAACCGAGGGTTTGTCAGCTTTCAAGGGTCCGGGAGCTTTAAAAACGCAGCGTCGGCAACGTGAAGGCGGTCGTTGGGGGAGTTCTGCTCCACAGGTGGCGGCTTCGAGCGCCGATTGTTGTTTTCAGAGGGGAAACGTCGGCAGAATGGTGAAAAAAATGGAGCTAGAATGGAACCCATTTTCCTTGCATCAACGCGTCTCCTGTGCCAAGTTTATCCTCTGCATACTCCTCATTGGGCTCTCCGTTCGTCTTCTGCTCTTCAGTTCTTCGGTGCTTTGCCCTTTCGGAGAACGCCCGGCGAAGCCCTCGAGCAGCTGTAAGTCTGCCCCTTCCTGAATCTCACAAAAATTAGTCGAGTATTGGCCTTTTGTATTGTCGCGGATCTCGCTTCTAGCTCTCGCTGCTCGCTTTCAGTTCCTGAGCATGCCGATCTGTGTTGTCTTGTTCGATTTTTTTGATTGAGAAATTGATAGAAAATGCTGGGTACATTCTTTCGTTGGGATTCTATGGCGAAGATGCTTCGAATGATCAGTTTTTTTTTTGAATCTTTGAAATATTTTGTGGCTTAGGAGAAACTGGTTTTAACTCGAATTGAAGATTCTGGGAATCCCTTTTGTCTTAATTTTTCATCTTGACTCATGATTTTCATGCGACTCTTCAGCTTCATCGTCTCCACCTACAAACGCTTCAATCCTGACGGCACCGGCCGAAGAAGGTCCGCCCAAAGGTGCGATAAATCGACGGAGTAATTCTCCATTATTTTCCGCTTTGCTTTTCCACTCAATGTTTCCACTGAAGACTTACAACGCTCGAGGGCAACCTGTTTTCTTCTATATTACAGAATTAGATGATAGAAACTGAGAATTCCAGACAGTTTGTCGACCCATGTCCAAGATCTAGCGTTTAATTTTTTATTTAACAATGATTGAGCATAAAAAACTCCGCCCAATTATTCCAGCGTTCATGAAATTTCATACGATCAGAACGGTGAGTTTGAGATAATTTCTTCAGCTAATGACTATCGAATCAAACAAGCATCCCTGAAATCCCAGGTTCTCGACAAAGAACATCCTCCAGCGGAGATCGCTTTCGGTTTCTCATGTTTTCAGTTCGATTAAGCCGTAAATTTCCGTGGGTTTTGTTTGATTGAAAAATGCGAAATTCCTCCCCAGAAAAATGCGATCTTTTCATCGGAGAATGGGTTCCTCATCCCGCGGGGCCGGCCTACACCAACGAGAGCTGCGGAATGATAGAAGATCATCAAAACTGCCTGAAAAACGGGCGACCCGACACCGGATATCTCCACTGGAAGTGGAAACCCAGAGACTGCGATCTCCCCCTCTTCGACGCGAAGAAATTCCTCGAATCCTTGCGCAACAAGTGGCTGGCTTTCATCGGCGATTCCATCTCCCGCAACCACATCCAATCCCTGCTCTGCCTCCTCTCCAAGGTCAGACCTCTCCTCCCCCTCTTCAAACCCGCCAGAACCAACCAAAAAGACGCGTTCTTGCAGGCGGAGGAGCCCGTTATAGTCTACCACGACGAAGTTTGGCGGTCGAGGAGATGGCGATTCCCCTCTCACAACTTCACCCTCTCCGTCGTCTGGTCGCCGTTCCTGGTGAAAGCGGAGGTCTTCGAAGACATGAACGGGGCTTCCAGCAAGGAAATCCAGCTCTACCTCGACGTTCTCCACGAAGAGTGGACTTCGCAGTTGCGAAACTTCGACTTTGTGGTGGCTTCCGGCGGGCAGTGGTTTCTCAAAACGGCGGTCTTCTGGGAGAACAACACGGTCGTGGGCTGCCATTACTGCCCGGGCAAGCGGCTGGCGGAGCTCGGGTTCGAGTACGCGTACAGGAAGGCGCTCCGGCTGGCGCTACTCCACGTCGCGTCGTCCGGGTTCGAGGGGACCTTCTTCTTCAGAACCTCCACGCCGGACCACTTCGAGAACGGTCTGTGGTCGACCGGGGGTACGTGTCCGCGGACCAGGCCGTTTCAGCCCGGCGACGAGCTCCCGCTCAAGGACGTCGAGACGGCCATGAAGAGGATCGAGATGGAGGCGTTCGGGCTAGCCGCGGCTCGGGCCCGGCGCACCGGCGTGGACCTCCGGCTCGTGGACAGCACGTACATGTTCTTGCTCCGGCCCGACGGCCACCCCGGCCCGTACCGCGCCTTCCAGCCCTTTGCGAGCGGCGGGGAGAACGCCACGGTACAGAATGACTGCCTCCACTGGTGCCTCCCCGGCCCCATCGACTCGTGGAACGATCTCTTGATGGAGTTGGTGACTCCCCGGAAATGAAAAAACTTCAACTTGCAAGTTGAAAGAGTTCTTCTTCTTCTTCTTCTTCTTCTTATTATTATTATTATTTTTATTTTTTTTTTCTTCTTCTTCTTCTTGTTAGACTCGTGGAACGACCTCTTGATGGAGATGGTGACTCCCCGGAAATGAAAAACTTAAACTTGAGAGTTGAAAGAGTTCTTCGTCTTCTTCTTCTTATTCTTCTTCTTGTTCGACTCGTGGAACGATCTCTTGATGGAGATGGTGACTCCCCGGAAATGAAAAACCTAAACTTGAGAGTTGAAAGAGTTCTTCTTCTTCTTCCTCTTATTCTTCTTCTTGTTCGACTCGTGGAACGATCTTTTGATGGAGATGGTGACTCCCGGGAATGAAAAACTTAAACTTGAAAGTTGAAAGAGTTCTTCTTCTTGTTCGACTCGTGGAATAATCTCTTGATGGAGATGGTGACTCCCCGGGAGTGAAAGACTTAAACTTGAAAGTTGAAAGAGTTCTTCTTCTTCTAGTTCTGTGTACAAGGCTAAGTTCTTGGATTGTTACCTTGGTCTGCCTCGTCGGGGGGGTGGGGTTGCAGAGAGGGGAGAGGGTTGGAGCCTTTGATGAACCAGCCGAGAGCGAAGAAGGAGACGCCGGCGAGGATGGCGGTGCCCCAGGCTTGTGAGTACCACCGGCTGTACTGGCGTATGGCATAGCGCCACTGGTCTCGTAGAGTCGCCGGGTCTGGGTTGAAAGGGTCCGGCGGGTTCGGGGGGCGGGGCTTGCCCGCCGGTAAGGCTTCCTTGACGGGCGGCGCCGCCGGGACGGGGCGTCTCTGGCGCTGGTCTTCTTGCTCCGCCATCGATCCGATCAGCGAGAGAGAGAGAAATTCCGCCGACTGTGAATATGATAGTTGGATTGGGGCTGGGACACGTGGGGATCGAATCGAATAGCTAAGTTTGATGCCCGTTTTGCAGTATGTATTTATGATTTTTAGTTAAACACGGCTTGGTTGTCTCCTCTGGGTTCGGGTGTTAGGGGCTGGGGATTAAGAGTTTGGGAGTAGAAGATGAGAAAATACCAAGATTAGAGTGATATGAAGAAAATACCAAGATTAGAGTGATACCAAGATGCACTAAATTTCATTTTTTAGGAGAAAGTCAATGACTGCGACAAATATCTCGAGAACATATTCATAATACGCGACACGAGAGAGAGAGAGAGAGAGAGAGAGAGAAGAGGGAAAAAATAGAGATAGAACAGAGAAGAGAGAAACGAGAGAGGAAGAGAAAGAGAGAAGAGAGAAAAGAGACAGGAAGAGAAAGAGAGAGGAAGAGAAAGTGAGGGAAAGAGAGGAGAGAAAAGAGAAGAGAAGAGTTCGGTTATCTCCTCTGGGATTGGGTGTTAGAGGCTGGGAATGAAGAGTTGAGTAGAAGAGAAGAAAATACAAATATTAGAATGATAAGAAGAAACTGGTGATAAATTTTTAGGAGAAAGTCAATCATCGGGAAAAAGATCTCAAGAACATATTCATGACAAGGAGATAATATCAATATAATGAGTGCGTAGAGAAAGAGAGAGAAAATGACTCTAAGTCATAAAGGAATAGCTAAATTAAATACAATGCCAGATAGTTATGCTGGTCATTAAGAATATGAGGATGAAGGACTGTGTGTAAGTATTTGACATTTTGAGAAAATAAAGATGAGAGATAGAGAAATGATTATGTAATTGTATTCGCTAAAAGAGTTCTTAATTATAAAATGTCATAGTTTGTACTACTATAAAAAGACGGTATTAAATTATAGTATTATTGATTTTGATGGACAGGATCAAAGTTTTATATGTATAGTTCGAGAAAGAAGATTGAAATAGAGAGATGATATTATAGTAAGATAGAACAAAGTGAATGTGCTAATAAAATATATGAGAATTAGCTTTAGTAGAGAACAATTGAGAGTTACTAATGAATATGATAAAATATATATTTATATATCTATATAGAGGTTGAAAGAATATAATGAGTATCAAAGAGAAAGATGTGAAGGAGAAATGGATTAAACCATGTTTATACTATATAGTGTGATAAAAAGGTTTTTGCCTTCCTTTTACTTATTCATCTGTTTATACTGCTTTTTTGCTAAGTTACCATTAAAAAAAGCCTAGATCCCGATCTTTCAATGCATCAAACCATGATAAAAATTTCTCTTTTTTCAAAAGTAACAACATTTTTTGTACAACCCTAACTACAGCCCAATTTTCCTATTTTCCGCACGTTGCTGCGCATGGTTCCCTGCTTTGTGCACGGGTGCCCAGAATCACCATTCACAAGGTGCAGGTTGAGTTAAATTTATGTTTCCTTAAAAATTCCCCAAAAACCAATAAATTAGGTATTTATCTCTGTTTTTCTAAAATTATCTTTAAAAGTGATTTTGTTCTGATTGAAATTATTTCATAAAAATCATAAAAAATTAAAAAACTTAAAAATATAAAATATATCTTACCTAAAAAATCACTATTCAATACTTTCTCCAAGTGAATTCGACCATGTGTTCTTATTAAGGAAATTATTACAATTTTTTTCATAAAATATAATTTTAAGACAACATAATTTTAAGACAATATTCTTATTTATCATTTATCTACGTTGAGGAATGTTTTAATCAAATTTAATATTGGGTTCAGGAAATATGAACGAATGCAATTCAAAGTGAGATAGGTGACATTAATTGAGACAAAATGAGAATGATCAATAACATCTGAATCTTCTTTTCATGATGAAGATAATTCAAATTAACATTGAGTAAATATAATGGCATAGGAGATGATAACCAATCTAGAAGTAATACACAAATGGAGACATCCTAACTCATTTATGTGAATTTCTGTGATAAAATCAAACTAATGGTCCTTCTTCAAAATTCATTCAATTAAGGACTGAGATTGTAGTAAAACTTAGATGATTCATGCAGCGAGGATTAATAATGGAATCATAATGACCAAATCACATGTGCATTGATTATATCTGAAAATTTTCAATTCTTGAGTGAGATGTGTTGAGCTGTGTATGTGTCAAATTTCTAGACATATCACAGTATTCCCCCACATTTGACAAACATCGTTATCGTGCCACCATTAGCATTACACCATTTTGGTTGAATTGGGAGTGTAGGTGAACAAAGGTTAGAAGGGAGAAGAAAGATAAGCTCCTGATGAATTTTGGCTTAGGTGAATTTCATTCAGGTCTGCCAATTTATTTTCATACACCCCTAATATTTAGTATACCTTACAATGTTGAAGATACCCTTTGCTTGCAATCCTTTACGCTCATGTCTCAACTGAGTTAACAAATCTACTTTCCTAATGACCTTAATTGGCCAAAATAATTAAGTATATATATAAAAAGATATTTTAATCAATCTTCAAATTAACCCTATAGTTTCCAATCCATGAGGTGCCACACCACCCACGTGCTCTAGAAGATACAAATGAGTATAATGCTGAATCCTTTGTGTCATCAATTATCATATAGGTATAGTCTCTGATCTACTTGATGCTCTTACGATGATTTAGGATATGGTTAATTATCAAACCCTAAATGATCATCCCCACTATTATGAATGTATCAGAAAAGCATAAGAGAGCGTCTCTCTAACTTTTTATCATCTTGGTTCAGGATACAATCAAATTCTCTTCCTTGAG
This sequence comes from Wolffia australiana, assembly GCF_029677425.1. NCBI lineage: Eukaryota > Viridiplantae > Streptophyta > Magnoliopsida > Alismatales > Araceae > Wolffia > Wolffia australiana. Next base: position 13,792,667 of record NC_135839.1, on the reverse strand, counting down.
CTCTCTCCTCTTATACCAAGACAAACAATCCCATCTCGACCACTCAGTCCTCTTCATGACCTTATTGCTTTACACAAGCTAAAACAACTTAGAATTCCACAAATAGGAACTCGTAAGTCATAGTCAAAGCACAACTTTTCATTCTCAAGATGCCTTTGGTGTCTCGGGTCTAAGGGTCACTTACATAACTGTGAGGATTGATATGGATCAATTCACAGAACTCTTACCACAAAAACATGCCCACTATTTGTGCTTAGTGTATTTACACTAGTAGTTATGGAATTGACCATACTCATCGTATAAGTGGGAGTCTATCTTTATTTTTTGTTTTCCTTCTCGAGTGTCATTTGATTATGAATATTTAGAACACCTAGGAAAGACTAGTGATATCTGTATTATAATATCACCATAATTCATTAAGTCAGATTATGTATTCATGGGGTTCACCATAATCATCACATGTGCATCATAATGAACACTTAATGTGATATGGAATGTGTGACTAGCTTGCGGGCCAGAAATATTTATGTCACTCGCAAACATCAAGATTAATGTTTGAATACTAAGTTTTTCCCTAAATGCCTTTTTTCTATTTTACCAACCTTTTTGAGCCACAAATTAAGGATTTAATGTTGAATTTACATTTAATTGATTGCCACTTCAAGATGGAGAGAAATTAATGATAGTTCTCCTAAAATTTTATGTGGGCCATTAAAATTTCTTTTTTTTGCCATGACATTTCCATATTCACCTCAAGCTCAACATTTTTAACAATGATTTACATGCTCCAATAGCATTAAATTCTTCCCCTCCATTTTATTTGATGTCGAAATGACATGTGTTCTCTTTGAAACAAATAATACATGTGTATGATGTGTTCAAAACAACAATGAAATACTAAGGATCTCTCCATGACAATATGGGCATATCATTTAGGAATATGATACCCAACCCTTCCTTGTCTTGAAATATTAAATGTACATGAACAAGGATATGCATTTCTCGCTAGGAGTGGCACTATGATCTTGGGATTCTTACTTGTCTCCATGAATGGTTTCATCACACTTATCTCTGAAAGGTCTCTCTCTCATGGGTGACGGCTTCTTAGTGCTTGGTCTCCCCCACTAACTTTCCTACAACGCAACAATAGATGGGAGACATTTTACTCATGTTTATCTCATAGTTTTAACTTTGAAACCACAAAAATGGCTGTGATGATGCATAACAAATGGCTGAAAGAAATAAAAAATACAAAAGGCTCTAAAGAGCGGCGATAAAGTAGATATAATTGGTGAAGAAAAGGTAATATTACTTAAGAGATTGTACTGCCAAGTTTTTGGTAACAACAGGAGGAATAGATAGAAGTAAAAAATATCATCAATGCTAGAATGATAGATAAATCATATGGAAAGCCCTTGATGATGAAGAAAATTTAAAATCAAAACCTTTTTAGAATAGAAATCCCCATAAAATATACCTTTTAAAAAGAGGTAAAATACATGCACATCGGATACCTATTCTTATTCTAAGAATGCCGAAGAAAAATTGCTCTAGATGTGGTCTATATCTCACAAAAACTGAGCAGCCAATGTAAATGACATCATAGTTCTTTGTGCTCCAAGTATGCCAAGAATATCATACTAGTGCCAATGTGATGAAATAAAAATAATAATAAAATGAATGAGGTAAATAAGATGAGTGCAAAAATGGGAGGACAGAACTGAAAAATATACCACAAGTATATCACAAAGGGGATGATAGACAGTATCGGGAGCTGGGCATATCACAAATTAATATGGGGCATAGATGAGAGATTGGTTCCTTATAAGTATTTTAGGTATAATGGATGTGGATGATGGGAAGTAGGTAGTCATGTAAGGATGGTAGATAATGTTTTAGAATTTGGAATTCTCAGCATTGACTTGGATAAATGGCTGAATTCTACAACAAAAAAAAAACCATGCAGTTAGAGAGAGCGAGGCACCTAAGTAAGATTGACTAATGAGATATTAATTGTGTGGTGTGGCAATGCACTCTTCACTCAACCTTATAAGTCATAATACTTTAATCATTTGATATTTTCATGTTCTACCCACTCCACTTGATGTCCTGTCCTTTTAGAATCTGAACCCACCAATAAATCAGAAATTAAGGTTGAAATGTCTTTTTAAAGTTATGGTTTAATAAAATATTTTAATAGTAGTTTACTTATAAGCACATATAGTGAGTAGGTATTAAATCTGGTAATATATTTCTTAAAAATTGACGACATATATGTATTTGAGGATTTGAAAATTTTTCTAACAATTAAACTCAACAAAATGGAACCAAACTAGTGAAAAAAATTAAATATAATTTGAAATTAGTTATCTTAGTTGAATCCTATGTTGAATCCCAATAACTTTCAAACATGGAAGAAAGATGTGATGCTTGCCCTTACATACTCAAATCTTGATTATGCCATGATCTCTAAAAAAACCAGATGAATCAAATGAAGAAAACCTGGAAGCATGGGAAAGATCAAATCAGTTAAGTTTAATGATTGTGCAACGTGTTGTTCCCGAATCTGATCAGGCAGACCTTACTCGAGAAGATATCACAGCAATGAAGTTTATGGCTTAAATTGAAAAGAAATTTGAAACTCATGAAGAATCTGAAATTCTTGAACTTCTATACAAGTTGATTTCTATGAAATTTCATGGAAAGGATCATATTGAAGAACATGTTTTGGAAATGTCCTCTATAGCTACTAAAATTGGACAATTTTGAATCGATGTGTCTGAAAAGATGCTACATTCGCTTCTTGCACCACATAAACAGTTCAATTTTGCATACAAGGTTCAGTGAGAAAAGATGATTCTTAACGATTTCATTTCACTCCGTGCTAAGGAAAAGCAATAATTAAATACAGAGCGTCATGAAAGCATCATTTTGACCACAAATTCAAAGAGAAAAATCAAGAGACGGCCAAAACTAAAGCAAGCTGAAAATGGGCCACATCAAAAGAAGCAATAGAAGCAGGATAAAGTTATGACTTGTTTCCAGTGTGCAAAAAGTGGGCATCTTAAGAAGCATTGCCCTAAGTTTCATGCTTGGTGAGCAAAGAAATGTAATCTGATATCTCTGAACTTGCCTCTGTGCCCTCAGACACGTTTTTGCTTGACTATGTGGCTACTATTCATGTTATTGTGTCTATGCAGGGCTGGCTCCATTGCCAAAAACCAAGTGATGCTGAAAATTCATCTACATCGAGAATGGCAACGCAGCAGAAATGGTGGCAATAGGGATGTTTAGGTTGCACTTAAAGTCTAGTTGTCATCTAGACTTGATAGAGACTTTTGTTGTACTGTATTTTAGATTCAATTTAATTTCTGTCTCTATTTTGGACAAATTCATTTATACTTGTCTATTATGAATAGTAAAGTTAATCTCTTTTATGCATCAAGTTTAATAGGTATCGACTCTATTTTGAGTGAGAGAAACCTCTATATACTTGATGTGGACATCCCCTCCAATGAAAATTTGCACACTAGTGCAAAAGGAGCAAAAAGGAAGTTAACAAATACGAATTCCATTTAATTATGGCACAAAAGACTTGGTCATATCTCTCATCACAGAATTGATCGCCTTGAGTCAGATGGTATTCTGGATTCCTTGGATGATAAGAATTTCAATAACTGTTTTTCCCCTGTATCAAGGGAAAACAATATAAAACCTAAGCGAAATCGGTGATTCAATCTTCAGATGTCTTGGAATTGATACAAACAAATATATGTAGACCTTTCCCTACAACAACTAGGAATGGTCAATGCTACTTTATCACTTTCACATATGATTATTCTCGAGAGGGCCACTTATATCTCATTCATGAGAAATCAAAATCTCTGGACATGTATAATAAATATAAAGCTGAAGTCGAAAATCAGCTCAACAAGCGGATTAAGACCATAAAATCCAATCATGAAGGAGAATTCTATGGCCGATATAATGGATCAGGCAAACAATGTCCTGGATCTTTTGCTAAATATCTATAGGAGTGTGGTATTGTTCCTCAATACACCATGCCAGGTTCACCCCACATGAATGGCATTGTTGAGAGACAAAATAGAACACTCCAAGACGTGGTGAGAAGTATGCATGCAGAATCGCCTCTTCCAATGAACCTCTAGGGAGAAGCACTAAAGACAACAACCTATTTACTCAATCGAATTCCAACAAAAGCAACCATGAAAACTCCATATGAGCTTTGGATGATTAGCAAACCAAGTTTGAAATATTTTCATATTTGGGGTTGTCAAGTAGAAACACGACCCATGTTACCTAATGAAAGGAAGCTTTCCTCCAGAATTGTCCCTTGCTACTTTGTTGTCTATTCTAAAATTTCTAGAGGTTTTAAATTTTATGACTTCACTAATAAAGCCATTTTTGAGATAAAGTTCATGACATTGTCTTTAAAGAAGAATTAGAGGATGGCTCTTTAGTTATTGTTCATGACCACGAAGATGAATCAATCACACTTGGTGCTCCAACAAAGGCAACACTAATTCAAGACAATGCTCCATCATCCTCTACTCCAGTTAAACAAACATCACAACCTCAAATACAAGTGCCCTTAAGAAGATCCACTAGAGAAAGAAAATCTGCAATTTTGGATGATTATGTTGTATTTCTCCAGGAACATGAGACTATTTTTTAGATCATGGAAGATGATCTTCTCTATTTAAGACAAGCCATACAGAATTTCAACTCTCAAAAGTGGATAGATGCCATGAACAAAGAGATAAAATCTATGGGAAACAATGATGTTTGGGATCTTGTCTCATTACCTAAAGGTAAGAAGTCCATTGGCTGTAAATGGATATTTCAAACCAAAAGGGATTCAAAGGGTAATATGGAAAGATATAAAGCCTGTCTTGTTGTAAAATGTTTTCTTCAACGAGAAGGCATAGATTATAATCAGACTCTCTCCATTTTCATCAAAAGACTCCTTTATGATTATAATGGCACTTGTAGCACATTTTAATCTTGAGCTACACCAGATGGATGTCAAGACTGCGTTTCTTAATGGACATATTGATGATACCATTTATATGGTTGAACCAAAAAACTTTGTGATCGGAGACCCAAAGTCAATGGTATGTAAATTAAAGAAGTACATCAATGGTCTTAAACAAGCTTCTCATCAATGGTATCAAAAAATTCATCAAATTATTTTTGCTTTCGGTTTTGAGACAAATTTAGCAGATGAATGCGTGTACCATAAGTTTAACGGGAGCAGATACATATTTCTTGTATTATATGTTAATGACGTATTACTTGCCACAAATGATACAAACCTACTTCATGACATGAAGAAATTCTTGTCGGGTCATTTTGAGATGAAGGATCTCAGTGAAGCCTCATATGTATTGGTCATTCAGATATATCGTGATTGTTCTAGAAATATCTAAGGTTCTTCAAAGGATATATTGAAAAAATCCTTAAACAATATGGCATGGAACATTGTAAACCTCTAGACACCATTATTGCTAAAGGATACAAGTTTAGTTTTGATCAATGTCCAAAGAACACTTTTGTAAAGCAGGAAATGAAAAATATACCTTATGCCTCAGTTGTGGGAAGTCTTATGTATGCAAATGTTTGTACAGACCATATTGCTCATATTTTTGGTGTACTTGGCCGATATTTAAGTAATCCAGGTATGGATAATGGGAAAACAACCAAGAGAGTCATGCGATGCCGTCAGAGAATAGAAGTACATATGCTCACATACAAGAAATCAGATAATTTAGAGATCATTGGGTATTCTGATTCTGATTTTTCTGGCTGTGTTGATAGCATAAAATCTATTGTAGGCTATATTTTTCTGTTTTCAGGATCTATATCTTGGAGAATTTCAAAGAAATCGCTGATAGCATCTTCTACAATGGCAGCAGAATATATAACATGCTATGAAGCACTAAATCAAGGCAATTGGGAGAAGAATTTTGTCACAAGCTTGAGAGTAGTTGATGGCATTGAAAAACCGCTAAAACTCTATTGTGATAATCAGTCAGCCATTATGTTTTTCAATAACAACAGGCGCTTAAAAAATTCAAACCACATTGATATCAAGTCCCTAGTTGTCAAGGAAAATGTTCAGAATGGACAGTTGTCTATTGAGCATACTGGGACAAATCCATGGCAGCGGATCCAATTACGAAAGGAATACTGCTAAAGGTCTTTCATGAGCACACTGCTCGTATGGGTTTAATACCTCATGAGGATATGTAATTCACTGGGAGTTCGTATTTTGATGCTCATTCAGTAATAGACACATTTTGGAGTTCTTTTCATGCATGAGTAATCTCTGAACAAACTTCAGTTTATCTCCATGAATTTGGAGGTCAATGTTTGAAATGTACATGTATTAATCATGTGTTGTGTAATTTCCATGCTACACATCCATACTTGATATATGTCATTAGTTGAATTAGTGTATGTGATCATTGCTTGAGTTTAGTCATGATTATTGTGACAAAATCCCCTTGGTTCTATGCCAGTTTATGATGGATGAGATTGGTTGAAATGTCTTAATAATGATAGCATAAACTTGAGCTCCTAAGGTGATGATATGCAATATTTCATTAATAATGATAGCATAAACTTGAGCTCCTAAGGTGATGATATGCAATATGCAATATATGTATTCTCTAAGTGGGAGATTGTTAGATTAATTTATTAATCTATGGACAATTATATATATGTATATAATTGGATATTGTTAAACTATCAATTACAAATCCCAATTTGTATGTGATTCACTTAATGACAGGATTAAGACATTTATGAAAATAAGTATGGTTATTAAAAATGTAGAGGCTGAGCATATACTAATTATAATGATGGAATTAATTTAGATAGACTTAAGAGGATCAAGTATCACCTCTTCCTATAAATAGGGGTCAGGTCCTTGGGTCACAAGGGTATTGCCTTTTCTCCTGAGAATCCCATTACTCAAAGAGACTTCAGGAAGTCATCTGGTATTGATCCAAAACACCTCTCCTCAAGACTGTTTGATTCAACAAGGAGAATATATGATGGATCGAGGTATATTTTACATTCATTTCCATTCATGTATGATCTTCATCATCTTTAAGAATCGGCGCAACCCTACTGCAGATCTAACAAGTGGTATCACTTTTAAAATTTTTTGGTTTAGTTCCACATGGAAGAAAAGTATCCAACCCCATCAAGCCATATGTATTTAAGGAAATGGTTGATCAGGGGAAACCAACCATTATGTAAAGTGAGAATTTGAATACTATTTTTTATAATAGAAGGATTCTTGACATATTATCTGCTGAGTTCATTGAGCATAAATATAGAATTACATGGGATGACACTGGTGATGCATTGACTGTTCATGCATGGATGTGACTACTTCAAGATTGCCTATTCACATCAAATTAGTTTCATTAAACAAGCATAACAGTATTGTGTTAACTATGTCCAAGATAAACCTTCTTGACCTCTTTGGGACACTCAATGGGTTTTTAGTGATTAAGAAGTACCTCAGAGATATTTATAAAATGAAAATCACATGCTTGAAAATTGTCATTTTCTCTCTTTAAATTATTCTGTAGTTTTCCCCAAATGAAATGTGTGACTGAGTGAAAAATCTCCCGGAAACATATTTATATTCCTCTTAAGATTATGAAATGAAATTATATATTATATTAGGTAGATAAATGAGTATTATAAACATATTTAAAATTTTTAACGAAATATTTTCCATGAAAATACTGAAGACTAATAAAAATCAGAATATCATTTGAAATATGATAAATATATTCAAGATTAAATAACATGTATGTGTGGACATTTAATAAAAATAAAATTTCAAATTAAATGGTATTAAAATTAAAAAAGTCTATTAATTATGATTTCCAAATATCTGTACCAATTTTCATTAGGCCTCTTTTTTCTTCTTAATTTTTCTTGGGCATCATCTACCACCCATGTGGCTGGAATTTTTGGAAGATCTCATTGGATATAGAGGATCACTGATCAATTAGACAATGGGGAGAATCTAATATAGCAATGATCACGTGGATATGTCTAGAGACTGCATAATTGTGCACCATGAGAAGACTCTTTAAAGGAATAATGCACTATTATTTCAACTCTTCGCAGTGTGATTCCAAAATTTAAAGGTTTTGATTTCAGTTTGAAAGGCAGGATCCAATTGCCATATTAGATTCAACTCTTCGCAGTGTGATTCCAAAATTTAAAGGTTTTGATTTCAGTTTGAAAGGCAGGATCCAATTGAAATTTATATAGATGTGCAATACTTTCCTTGAAGTGTATATTATTTCCAAATGCAACAATGATGCCTTTTTCTTACTACTGCACTGTTGCCTCTGATTACCAATGCTTCCCATGATTTGTATAAACCTCTCGATATCTCTACCTAGAGCTTTTTCCACCATAGGGCATCTCCTGCCCATATTACCTCGCATGTGTTAAACTTCACCATCTCTGATAATTTCCTAGACCACAACTGCCACTACCTCTGCCCAAGTGCTTGCATCTCCATCTCCCCAATTGGGGTACCATTTTCCATCACTTAGGAGCAACCATCGCCGTACAGCCATCATCACTGTGTTAAAATATTTTATGTGGAAACAAATAGGACTTTTTTATCATCAAAATGAAAACACAATCCTAGGAATTTTCCATTTTTTTATTACATATCTAGGCTAACATTCGACTGTCCCTAGAGTTTCTTGGGTACAACCCTACAGCCTTAGGTGTTGCCATATTTTTCATCATAAAATTTCTTTGTCTTTCAATAACTTCATAGAGTCTATATTATCAACAAATAATGATTAAAAAACAAATTGTCGGACCTTGAAAAGGTAAAAAAATATAATATTTAAATATTATATTAATTCATTAATTATTCAATATGTAATTATGAGTAGAATCCACATGGTAAATATTTAGTAAACAAAATTTACCTTTGGTTTCTATATTTTAGGATTTATATATATTCTTTTTATACCATGGAGTGATAGAGGAGATATATACAAAAATAACCTGAAACATTTACCCCATACTCTTTCTAAATTGAAAAATATCGTGATTTGAATTTGAAATAATCTTGGCCATTGATAAGCCAAAAATAGGGGTGAAAATTACGCAATTTTTTTAGCCCTTGTCGTTGTGAATTTTTGGCTTATGCAATAAAATTTATAAAACTCTACTTAATATGTATAGTGATAAGTATGAGTGTCGTCCAAGGGAGGCAAGTAGGAATTTCAATTTGATTTTATTTTTGGTGTTTTAGATCCTAATTAGAGTGAATTTGATCTTCAATGAGGATCAAGTCACCCTAATTAGGTGAGAATTTAGAGAGGGGGGTAGAAGAGATGAGATGAAAAGAAGAAATGTGGGCTCTAGATTGAATTAATTGATCCAATTGGATGGATCAAAGAATTCAATTAGAGAGGTTGGAAGAAAATTTTGATTTAAGTTTTGGTTGGTTTTGAGAATTTCCTAAATCAGAAATAAAAAGGGAAATCTTAATCTCCTAAGAATTAAACTAAATTTTTTAGAGTTTTCTTTTGGAATGCAATTGAATGCCAAGGTAAATCCCTCAATTTCTCCTCTCAATCCTAATCAGGGCTTGTACATGCCGCTCAAGCCAAGCGATTTAGAAGTTCAGATCAGAATAGAGATGAAGAAACAAATAACTTAACCTAATTCATTCAAAATGCATAAAAGTTCAAATACAATCAAGGAAAAAAAGTACCAGATAACTTGATCCAAGCTAGAGCTCCTCCCTGTCTTGCAGCTGTGATAGAGCACCATCCAGAATGAGCTCCCCTCTCGAAATTTAGCTTTTATACTTAGGTTATATGGTAAAAATCACCATTTTACCCCCATTTAGTACTTAATATTTATCTATCAATGTAGGCTGGATCTGAATGATCCAACCGTACAGATAGAAAGAGGGATCAAGACGAACAAATCCATTAAAAAATCATCTCAATCGGACTTCAGGATCAAAAGGTATTAATAAATCAATTTTAAACCAATTTAATCCATTGGATTTAAATTGATTTATTTATTCATTTCTTTTTTTAACACGCCATGACGTGTCGCTCTCTCATTGGCTATCGCATTTTGAATTCTCCTTTTTGCAGAAAAGTCCTTAAAAAGCCTGGAATTGCTGCTGGATGCCGCCCAAAAGTAATTGTGTATATGCTCCTTTGGTTTCTCCTAAAAACATTAAAAATATATATTAAATAATTACAATAAAACCCCATAACATTTTAAATCATATCTTTAGGCCTGCAACCACGACCGAGAGCTGTTTTGAGGGTATCATTGCAACAAAACTTTACAAAAAGGCCCTTCAAAGTTCAAAAATAATGTTAATACTCTTTTTTTATACATAAATATATCTTTTTTTCTTAAAAAATGTATTTCTTCTTCAAATAAATCTCAAAAAAATCCTAAAAAATCCTAGAAAACTCTAGAAAATTATATAAAATTCCATAAAATTCTATAAAATTCAGTATTTCATCCTCATAATAATTAAGCTCAAAATTAAATTTTAAACCTGCCATTTTCATTTAAAAATAATTATTTCAAGCTCAAATAAATCTCAGAAATTCATAAAATTAACAGAAAATTAGGGAAAAATCAGAAATCACTTGGAAACATTAAATTTATGTAAATATATGATAACAACCCCATTTTAAGCTCTTTAAATGCATAAAATTGTGCTAATAGCATGAAATAAAGACCGAATTTAGGGTGTTATCAGTGTTAAACCCTGATTTCTTCACCGTAGCCTTGGTGTGCCGATCGTGTAAGGCATGAACATGCAGGTCGTCGACGATGATGATGACAACTCCGATGACATATCTGATGGGATATGATGGCGCGCTCCATCGCATCCATTATATAAATGCTGAACTAATCTAACTATTTTGGAAAAAAATGTAGTACAAGAAATAACCAAGAGTATCCAACTACGAAACATGAATATTATTTTTTATTATGCTGATAATAGAGTAGTAATCTTTTTCAAGATAGTCAAAGCACAATTTTTTGTAGAATTCTCAACCTTGCCCCCATATTGCCCTTGCTTATCTTCCTTATACTTCCCATCACCTTTAAATCATTGAAATTTTGAGAATTGATGGAAAAATATATCATCGGCAAGTTACTACACTTGTATAGAAAGATAACACATAAAGGAGATGCCATAGCAGAAGAGTTCAATTGATCAAAAATACAGCAGGTCCATAGATGAAGCCATTTGCTCAATGTACTCCGAGTATTGCCACAAAAAGGGTTTATTCTCTATGAGTTATTGGCTTTTACTCCAAGGAGGTTATTGATGGCATATGTATGGCCATAAAGATAGACACGCATTCCTTGCCTTTTGCAATATTTTTTGATCTAATCGATTAATTTTAATGGATGTGATGATTATCATGAACTCCATGATTACATGAACCGACTTAGTCAGTTATGATGACATCATAATATGGAGATCACAAATATGTATACATGTATTATTAATATTCCTATTCAAAGGATACCAGATTATAACATTGAAATATCCAGATATAACATCACTTATAGGACAAGAATGGTAGATTTCATACCTATTAGTGTGGAGACAATAAGCATAGATAGTGAGTACTTTTTAGTCGAAAGAATTCAATGAATTGATCCATATGAATCATCAAATTGTATCATACCAAACTATCAGGTAGGTGTATTCATATCATGGTATTGTAAGTGACCCTTAGATCGAAGACACCAAAGGTGTTGCTTCATTCAACGGTTGTGCTTTGATTATGCCATATGATTCCTATTCACTGAATTCCAAAGTTTCTTAGCTTGAGAATGGCGAAATTCACCATGATGATTAATTCGTCAAGGTAGGATTATTCACCCTCGGTACAGGAAGGTATAGTTATCCGATAAAGTCTTTAGTAAAGGTAGTGGAATATTGAAAAATAGTTTTTAGATGATTTCCCAATGCATCAATACTATGTGGCATGACCAATTAGGGTTTTATAATTGGTCGTAATCTATGTCAATATAGGAGTATCAATTAAATGAAGGACAATCCATTTAGAGTAAGTAGGTGACAGTAAGGTTCCATGACAACAAGAGGTGTAGATTGACACCCCACAGGCTAGAAACTCAAACTATTGATTTGGTTGAATTTATCTTTGATTAGTTGACTATATGTTGATGTAGATATTAATTAGGTTGGTCAAAATAGGTTATTGGGCCATTAGACTTGTCGATTTTGGCTTATGCAATAAAATTTATAAGAACTCCACTTAAGACGTATAGTGATAAGTACGAGTGTCGTCCAAGGGAAGCTAGTAAGGAATTCAATTTGGTGATTGTATTGGTCGTTTCACTCTGATTAAACTGAATTTGATCTTCAATGAGGATCAAGTCACCCTAATTAGATGAGAATTTAGAAAGGGGGGTAGAATAGTTGAGATGAATAGAAGAAATATGGAGCTCTAAATTGGCTTCTTTGATCCTAATAAAAGGATCCAAGAGGTCAATTAGAGAGGTTAAAAGGGAATGTTTAATTTGAGTTTGGTTTGTTTTTGCAACTTTGATAATTCAGAACTGAAATGGGGGTAATTTAATCTCCTAAGAATTAAAACTAATTTTTTGTAGAGTTTTTCTTTGGAATGCAGTTGAATGCTTAGTTGAATCCCTCAAATTCTCCTCTCAATCCTAATCAGGGCTTGTACATGCCGCTCAAGCCAAGCGATTTAGAAGTTCAGATCAGAATAGAGATGAAGAAACAAATAACTTAACCTAATTCATTCAAAATGCATAAAAGTTCAAATACAATCAAGGAAAAAAAGTACCAGATAACTTGATCCAAGCTAGAGCTCCTCCCTGTCTTGCAGCTGTGATAGAGCACCATCCAGAATGAGCTCCCCTCTCGAAATTTAGCTTTTATACTTAGGTTATATGGTAAAAATCACCATTTTACCCCCATTTAGTACTTAATATTTATCTATCAATGTAGGCTGGATCTGAATGATCCAACCGTACAGATAGAAAGAGGGATCAAGACGAACAAATCCATAAAAAAATCATCTCAATCGGACTTCAGGATCAAAAGTTATTAATAAATCGATTTTAAACCAATTTAATCCATTGGATTTAAAATTGATTTATTTATTAATTTCATTTTTAAACACGCAATGACGTGTCGCTCTCTCATTGGCTATCGCATTTTGAATCCTCCTTTTTGCAGAAAAGTCCTTAAAAAGCCTGGAATTGCTTTTGGATGCCGCCCAAAAGTAATTGCGTATATGCCCCTGACGCACTCTCTCTCCTCCAATTTCTCCTAAAACATTAAAAATATATATTAAAAATTGCAATAAAACCCTGAATGATTTTAAATAGGATCTTTACGCCTGCCGTGGCGACCGAGAGCTGTTTTCAGGGTCTTTTTGCAATGAAACGTTAAAGGCCCGAAAAGTCTAGAAATTGCATAAATACATTTTTTCTCTTATAAATATGCCCTTTTTTCATAGAATAAATGCATTTCTTCTTGAAATAAATCCCAGAAAATTCCTAAAAATTCGTAAAAAAATTCTAGAAAATTCTAGAAAATTCCCTGATTAATTCCCATGTCGAAATAAACTTTTTAATGTGCCATTTTCATCCAAAAATAATTATTTCGAGCTTCAATAAATCCTTAAAAATTCATATAATTAACAGAAAATTAGGGAAAAATCAGAAATTACTTGGAAGCATTATTTTTGTGTAAATATATGATAACAACCCAAATTTAAGCCTTTTAAATGCATAAATCATGCTAATAACATGAAATAAAGACCGAAATTAGGGTGTTATCAGCCATCTAATTTTCTCTCATAGTCAATAGCGCAAGCATCGGATGGAATCCTCAAATTCCTTAAAATTTTGTATCAAAGTCGATTTTAAAATATATATGCCAACTAAGCACATGCACATGCGTTTGACTTTTACAAAAAAGACATCAATGATTGCATCCTTTTGTATGCTTGAAAGGTCACATTTACAGGGTGTATAGCATAATGGAAATATATGCAGCCAGCAAGAAAAATCTCACATTATATATCTCATTCCATGTTCATTGATAAAGCATATTCATTATAGTGTACATGTGATGCTTATAATGAAGTCCATAAATACATAATTAGACCTAGTGAATTATGATGAGATCGTAATACGGAGATCACTAGTCTTTTAACATGTGTTCTAAATATTCATATTCGAAGGATATCGAAGCATCCATATAGAATAGAACTATCTAGCCTTACTCCTATGATGAGTATGGATGTTCCCATAGCCATTATTGTGGAGAAACTAAGGATAAATAATGGGTAATCTTTAGTGGAAAGAGTTCATAGAATTGATCTGAACGTCTTCCCGAATGATATTTTACTGAACTGTCAATCAGGTTGATTCACATAATGGTTGTGTAAGTGGTCCTTAGACCTGAGACACCAAAATCGTCTTGTGGACGGACAATTGTACTTTGACTATGACCTACAAGTCTCTACATATAGTCAAGATGCATCAAGAAGTTGATGAAGATTTGGTGCATCAAGAAGTTGATGAAGATGATTGATTGGTCAAGATGGGATCATCCACCCTCGGTATAAGAGGTGATACTGATAAGTCAATATAAAGATATTAAATAAGAGCTCTTTAAGGCACATTTTATTCACATTTCATATTCAATCCTAACTTGGAGCATGTGCATTTAGTGAAATATTATGTTAGAACTCTCCACATATAGTCATCTTTAAATAGTATAAAAATATAGTTTTTTGTACTTAATGTGACCCACTTGTCCAATCAGCCAAGCGGGCTAAATCTAACCTCTTCTTTGGGAGAAATTTGGACCTTTTTCACGACTAGGAAAATTAGTCTTATGAAAGGACCAAGTGATTCTTCATAAAGCCAAAGGAAAGCTCATTGGGCTAATGGGCCTCCCTCCTAATACAAGACCCAAGAAGGAGATCCAAGCGATCCTTTTAAAGGGTTCAGATCTTCTAGAAGGGGCATTAATCGGCCTACGGGCTTGGCCCAAATCTCACCCATCAAATTGATCCATTATCTAAGGCATGCCTATAAATGCTTTAGAGTCCTTTGTAAAAGACATCCTGAATATTCATTTGGAGTTTTAGTGAAAGGGTGAGAAGATTCTTTTATTGCTTTCTCTCTTTAAGAATTCTGTGAGTTAAGAGGGCCAAGTGGAAGGTGAGCTGACAAGGCCTTGGTGGGAGAGAGAAACCATTCTCTCTCTACTCCTTCTCACAAGAAGTCCTCCTCTCTCACTCTCTACATTGGAGTTGCCAGAGGATCCAAGAAGTGGGAAGCATCCAAGGCTTGTGGAGGTGGAAGGAGAGGCCTACCGGCCATGTAAGCCAGTTCTTTCTTTCTCTACCTTTCTCCTTCTTGACTAATCTTGATTTCTTGTGGTAGAAATCGATATTAGTGGTTCTTTCTCTATCTAGACCACTTGTCCCGTGAGAATCGGGTGTTCTTGGCCCAAAAACACAACACATTACATTCACAACACTTAGCAGATCCCACAAGTGTGGGGTGAAAAAACATCTTGCAGCTCTTGACTAATCTTGGTTTTTTGTGGTAGAAATCAAGATTAGGGGTTCTTATTCTCTCTAGACCACCTGCCTTGTGGGAATCGGGTGTTCTTGGCCCAAGAGCACACCCGATTCCATTCAAAACACTTGGAAGATCCCACAAGAGGGGTGAACCAGAATTCCCAAATCTTGGTCGAAATTCATTTTCGACCAAGATTTGTTCAAGACGTACTTCTATTTTCTTCTGAATTCCTTCCCAATTTAATTATGACAAATTAAATTGGGTAAAAAATCTATAAAAATACCTAAAATCACTAAAAATTATTCTGAACTGACCTAAAATTTTTTACACTTGTTAAAAATCATTTCAATGGAGAAAGCCATAATTCATTATCATTTACAAATTGAATATAACTCCTAAAATTCTTACACACCTGTTTTAGCTTAAATCCACTCAGATTTGGTCTAGTGCTCTCTGTGGTTTGACTCTCACTCCCCTATTAGTGAGGAATATAAATTTATTGCTTAATCAAGGGAACTCCTCACTCAACCTAGGTTAGTGATACTTAGTATCAATAACCTAGACTCCTAGTTCTCAAGTTGTCAAGCTCAAGGAAGAAGATGCAATGAAGTCCTTGGCCAAGGCAGTGAAATATTTTGGAGAACAGTTCTACGATGATTTCTGACTGCATGAGTACTAACTCAGATGACTAATTAGGGTTTGAGAGTTGACCATACCCTAAGTCATCCTAAGAGCATCAAGTGGGTGAGGGACTATACATACACGATAAATGATGATGAACACATTCCAATAGTGAGTCGATACACACTCCTTTGTATATTCTAGAGCACGAGGTGTAGCTTCGCACCCCATGTGTTGGAGACTCAACCTATCGATTGAGTTAAATCGATTCAACATTAATTAATATATATGATGATTTAGTTAATTAATTTAGAAGGCCAATAAAGGTTATTGGGCCACTAGAGTCGTTAACTGGACTGATACATGGGCCCTAGAGGGTTACATGCAAATGGTCTTTGGACGTCGGAAGATATACTTAAGTTTGAGGGTTTTATGAAAAATACCCACCTAGTATAAATAGGGATAGGCACTAAAACACAATTCACCCATTCCAGAATTCTTCAGGGGCCTTCCCCTTCTTCCTTCTTCCTAAGGATCTTCTCCATTCTCGATGCGCTCAGGATGACATAACAATGACGACGGAGGTTGAACGGGGATTGTCAACATGAAGAAGGAGATTCAATGTGCCGAAGACTGCGTGAATACTTCTAGAGGCTGCACACATGAGCAGCTCCACATGACTCATTTGAGGATCAAAGGAGTCACAGGTGTGATCTGTGACGAGGTGGTTCTTTTCATGATTTTGTCGATGATGTGATGTTGTTAAAATTCTTTAAAGTCTTCTACATTGAATTGTTTTGAGTTTTTCATCTAAATCAAGGCCTCTAGAACCCAACATGGCCCATGTGTATGAAGAATTTTGGCCCTACATCGCCCTGGAGGAATTAAATATCATTGTGCCAAATGTCTTCTTGCGCAAAAAATGCCTCCTTTATTGCATACAATGCCTCCTTTTTCTATTGGCTAAACTATTTTAAAAATCTAAAATATAAGTTAGGATATGTAAACTTTTTTATATTTATGTGTTCAGTATCATAAAATTAGGTGAAAATTCACAAAAAATTGGGAAAAAACAGAACTGCATTCAAAATAAGGTATATATATCATTATAAGATTAAGTCGTATGAATTCGTGACCATTTTAATGAAATAAGCACATAAAATACATAAAATTAAAATTAAAAGTATCATGTTTGTTTGTGCTTATTAGTGGATGTTATGAAGTTGCAATATGAGTTGGTAAAGTGGATATGCCCCATTAGTGAAGAGTTTAAACATATGATAGAGAATGCCACATGATATCTTGTCCCAGTACCTGAATTTGACAAAATAATTGGTTTGAAATGGATAATTAAAACCAAAAAGATTTCAGAGGCTACTATGGATGGAAATAATTTATTCAGTCAGAAGACATTGATTATGCAGATACTTTCTCTAAAGTTCTATTTAAAGACACATTCAGAAATATAATTTCTTTAGTAACACATTTTTACCATGATTTATATCAGATTGATGTATAGGCTCCATTGCCAATAGAGATATTAACAATATCACATATTTTGTGCAAATAGAAAACTTTGTGATTGGAAATCAAAGAGAAGTGTATGCAAATGAAAGAAATCCATAGATCAAAACTTACAAGCTTCTTGTCAATGGCATCATTTTAAAAAGTAAATCATCACCTGATTTAATTTTTAAAATGAGTTTTATTGATGAATGTGTATTCCAAAAGTGCATGAGGATTAAACATGTATTCCTTGTCCGGAGTATATGAATGATGTACTTTTACACAAATGATTCGCCACCTCTATTGTGAAAGTTAATTAAGCATTCTGTTTGCAAGCAATAATAGGAGATTGATAAAGTCTAAGCACATATAGAACAAGTAATTAACTGTCATAAAAAAAGAGTTTAAAATGGGTATTGTCAATTGAACATAATAGTAAAAATTCAATAGCAGCAGATCCACTCATGAAGTATCAACACTTAAGGTCTTTCATGAACACACCATTTACTGGGAATAATCCCTCTTATGTATACGCAAGTCCCATGTGAGTTATTAACTATAAGACTAAATCAATTATATAAATCTCGAGAGTCTCTGATGCATGAATATTTTTTCATTCTCTTAACATTCAAATCAAACTTGAGTTTATCTCCACCTAGAATTACAAGGACTAAGTTGAGGATGTAGACGTACGAATCAACCATGATGATATTTCCATGCTAAATTTATGTATATTATAAGTCATCAGATTTGTGTATGTATTAGTTTTGTTACACGATGTGAAGAATATCCTTTTTTTATATAAAAGTCAAATTCATAATTTATTTATACCTTGAATGAGTGTCTTCATGGTGTTCCGATGTCTAGCCTGTACACATAATTAGTTTTTGTTGGAGCATTGGATGTTCTCATCTTTTCCTTAAGCTGTGATGCCACAATATTTCCTCTCAATCAGCCTCACCAAAATAAGCACTTGGAAGAGCAAGAGATAAAGGGGAGGACACTTAATAAAGTCATTCATGGATATCAGAAGAGGGTGCACCCTCTATTTATACTCAATAGGACAAGTTCATCAAAGTCCCTCTGAAAATTTCAGAAAACTCCAAGTCACTAGGAAAATTATACAAAAGTCGTTGGGAAAATTTCCTATAAATACCTGAGAAAATATAATTGAAGTCCCCATCGAGGAGAAAGTTTCATAAAAGTCACTAAACATAGAGACTATCTAGAGATGTCAAAAACTTTTGTGCTAGCCACCCTTTAGGCCCATGTATGAGACAAATTAATTACCTTAATAACCAAATAATGATTAAATAGATCATCATTTTATGTAATTAATAAATGACTAAATTGAAAAAATTGATAACTTCAGTTTCTAGCTCGTGGGATGATAAACTACACCTTGTGCTTTAGAAGATAGACAATAGTAAATTAACTCTCTTATGGAAACTTTACAGTCATTAGTTATTGTGTAAATAAAATCTTTAATCTTCTTGTCACTTCTAGGATGGCTTAGGTTATGGTCAACCATCAGAACCTGACCAGTCTATCTAGTTACTACTCATGTGTAAAAAAATCATTAGAGAACACTTCTAATATTTCCACTACCGTAACAAGGGAATTGAATGTAGCTTGTTCCGTATGTCAGTCTCCTCTTACATCAGGGGTGCATGAACCTACCGTGACCACACAATCACCTTTGTAGACTCTCTGATACATTCGAGCTGGGACAGTTTGAAATCTCATTGTTAGAAACTTGCAGGTCTTTATTAAAATACAACCATCAATCCACAATGTATCTTTGGTGTCTCAGGTGTAAGGATCACTTACCCAAGTGTGATATGAATCAACCTGATTCAAGTTAGATATAAGAGGAAACTTTCTCCTCCATATAGATCCCTTCAAGGAATCGTGTAGGTGGAGCATGCACATTTTTTCGTAGAACGCACACATGAATAATTGGAGTGCAAGATGGCATGAGAAAAGAGCACATATCATGAGCAGAGTGATGGCTTGAGGGAAATGGTTTTTGTGTGGTTAAGGGTGAAAGAGCATTAGAGGCATGCATGTGGGCATGGTTGCAAGCACTAATGTGAGCTTAGCACTATTTTGGGCATAGATGAGGGCTTCAGTTTATAGGTACGTGCACATAACTGTTCGCACACATTGCATAGGCATGAGCATAAGCTGGTGCGCTTTGCAGTCATATGTATGGGCTATTCCTCGAGATGCACACGTAGTGATGAGTCTATATTCATGCGTTGTTACGAGTGCAAGAGCAATTCATGCTTTGGCATGGGTGTTGTGCAGAGGCTCATGGGCTGTCATGGGTGTGCCTGCAGGTATGTGTACGGGCACAACCACATGCGCTGGTGGAGACTTAAGTGATGGCGGCTAATCCCATTAGTCATGGCCATGGTGTCAGTGCATCCACTCTTGTGTGTGCTACAGGTGTGCTAATGGTGCACAGTTTGGAAGATTAACACCAAAGCTCATATATAGTCTTACCAAGATAGGAACATGACTCTTGAGCTAATTAGTGAGAGATTAAGGGGAGGAAATGATTAAAAAATCCCAATATAAGGTCCAAAAAATATAGATTTAAGGATAATTTGAGCTTCAGATTTGAGTTTTCAAGATAAAATTAGAGAAATGAGTTGATAAAATGTTTGATGAAATTTTGTTTGTTATAGATTGATTTCATAAGGCTTTTTTTCAATAGATCCAAGTCGAGCCTTTATATTATGCCCATGCACGGCATTTTGCAAAGAACCTAAATGAATCTAATAGATAAATAAGAAACTCAATAATTCAAGTCTTGAGTGCAAGGAGACCTCTGGAATTCCTCCTTGTGACTTGCTACTGCTTGGTTGAATTCCAAAGATAGGAGCAACCCCTTTCTCACAATAAGTTCAATGAAAACCCTTTCGTCGTCCAGAAAAAATCAACCCAGGAGCCCAATTGCGTGCTCCCTCCAGCTCTCTGCAGGCCAATTAGCCTGACAGTTTATTTTTTTCTTTATGCTGGTGCCCCATCTGGATTTCCGTTTTTGTCCATTGGATCAATTTCTTGATCCCAAATGGAGGACCAGGATGCGGCACGATTCAGGAGATAATATTCAGGGCAGCTAAGAGCCATGTGATGACTGCAATTCTGAGCTTCCATGGGATCCCGAGATTGCTTATCGCTCCAGGCTCATTAGGCCCACACGCTAAGGTCAAATGGGCTCACAAAAGCCCACATGATATTACTAATCGCATAAAAATTAAGACAGACCCAAAAAGCGATCATTATGGGAACTGATAAAACTCACGATAACATGGATATTTAGACACTTAATTCACGTAAAATAATTTGGATTTAGCATGCATACAGTCATATGAATGCATTTTATGAATGCCAAAACCTCACATTACCTTCGACAGAATCATAAAATTCATGCAAACACCATTACCCTTGTTATGAATCTTCGCACCATCTTCTAGATTCAACATACCACTTATAAAGGAGAAGCCTGAGTTACCTCTCGCGAAATACCTGACTCATATGTTCGATCGGATCGATCGTTCGATTGATCGAATCCTAACTTCGAACAATCGAGTCAGAAAATCGATATTGACTCCGTTAAACCCATAGGATCGGATTGTATTGAATGATCCGGTCAAACGTTCGGATTGAATAATCTGAACCAATTCGGTCGGAACCGTCTAGTTCGGATCAGATCAATCGAATTGTTCGAATTAATTAAAATAAATAAATATGTTCAATAACTAAAATATGATAAAGAGAGCCAGCGAGAGAAATGGAACGAGAGACGGAGAGAGAGAGAAGAAATAGAACGAGAGACGGAGAGAGAGAGAAAGAAATACAACGAGAGACGGAGAGAGAGAGAAAGAAATAGAACGAGAGACGGAGAGAGAGAGAAAGAACTAGAGAGCGAAAGAGAGAGAGAGAACGGGAGAGCGAGAGAGAAAGAGAACGATAGCCAGAGAGAGAGAGTGAGAGAGAAAGAACGAGAAACAGAACGTGAGCAAAAGAGAACGAAGGAGAGAGAGAGAGAGAGCACGAGCGAGAGATAACGAATGATAGAGAAAAAGCGCGACCGAGAGAGGACTTAAAAGAGAGAACGCGAGAGAGAGAGAGAGAGATCCAAAAAGAGAGAACGAGGGAGAGATTCTCGTTTATTTCCTCTCTCTCCTCGTACTAATATTATTTTACTTCTTGAAAGATTCTCACCGTCTCTCCAGGAGACTTTATCGAGGGTCGACAGTAAGACTTTGTAGTTCTCCTTCGTGATTGACATTAATAGTGCTTTCGATTCCCTTCAACATCAGTCATGCCCATGTGTAGAGATTTATAGCCATTGATCTTATCACGAGTTTGGTCGTCGCCGTCACCACCACGCCATCGGCCTCGGCTACTCCCACAACCTTGATGATGCCCTCGAGAGTCATGTGAATAACTCTCTCCTTCCTCTTCGCGCTCTCCAATTGCACGCTTGAAGCGGACTTCTTATCATGATTCTTGAGGAGATATGGTTGAACTGGGCGGTCGCCACATGGAGTCCCTTTGCCTCAGATTTCGCTTCTATGATAATTATCATGATACAATCCATACGAAGGTGACGGGATTTTCCTTCGACCAGATTGACGTAACTTCTTCTCAAGAGCTTTTCCGCCGACCAAAGTAGAAGTAACAAAGGGATGCCTAACTCTATCATTAATGAAACCAGGCTGTTCGACAGAGCTATTGGCGGAGATGAAGAGGCCATGACCCTTCCTTTTCGTGGCCGACGCGGAAGAACCGTCGCCTTGCGTTAAAAAAGTGATGGTGCTTCTATATAGAAGAACCTCTTCCACTCTTCTCTTCGTTTATCTTCTATTCAAGGATCTCTGTTGTATCTGTACGAGATGGAGGTCCGCTCGCAAGGTCCTGGGAAGCCACCCATTTGGGACTGCGGCAGCAAACTATACGATTCCTTGGAGAGAAGAACATTCGAACAGCAGCTCGACTCGACCATCGCGTCACGATCGTATTCGATGCCGCACCATCAGTTCGTCCCGTTGACCATGCCGAAGAAGCTCTCAAACAAGTCCGAAACAGAAGGTCAGAAGAGGTCAATCGCGCCCAAGTCTATCATTAGCAAGCTCTTGCGGTCTGTGTTCTGGATGAAGCCGGCTAGGAATGAAGGACAGCGTAACTCTGATCAAGAGGCAGACGGTCGTTTGCCTCCTGTTCATGGGGGGCTCCATTCGATTCCTGAGTGGCGCGGAAGGGATTCCGGTCCCTCGGCGCCGGGAACGTCTGTCTCGGAACGCTTCAAAATAACCTCAACACGAATCTCGTGTTCTTAACCGAGCCGTGCCAGATCCATGGTTGCAGGCTAGCTACGTTTGCTTTGGTAAGGTTTCTAGAACGTTAGCACAACTCATCACTGTTGGGTGTAAATGTCTGACGAATAGCTGTGTTCGAATTCCCTCACGATAATGCATGTATATGCTAACACAGAGCTAATTCAGCCCCTTCTATTATTTTTCAGAGTTTATTTTTTATTATGTTTGATTTTTATTTCCGTCATCATCGTCACGTAGACGAGGGTAACCATTGGGGATTTTGGTTGGGGGGTTGGGCAAGAATTATCCTAGGGTAATGCACTTTTGGCCTACATCAAACACCGTTGGTTCGACTCAAACAAGTATCCACCGATGTATCATTCGGAGATGCTATATTCTACCCCTCACTTCATGGCCACTTAGTAACTAGTGGTGGGGCACCTGCCCATGCCCCCACCTTCTGAAGCAATGCAATCACCTCCTGCAATGGCTACCGTCGACATGTTAACAAGCTTTGCCCATCACTGAACCTCTAGCCTGTATGAATTCTTTAGCAAGCCCAATGGTTGTGCCAACCATGGCCTTGAGGGGGGATGTTAAGGAGATAACGATACACCAGTTTGAAGAGACGGATGTGAAGATTCCGCAGATAACGGCCGACTGCTGTTATTTCAAAATAGCAGTACAACGGTCGACTGCCGCTATTTCTCAACAAAGGATGGACAACGGTCAAGCACACAACGGTCACATTGAGGCCTATAAATACCTGTGTAATACATTAGAGCACAGAGGCTTTTCTTACTCTTTTATGTCTCCCAGGGAGGCGACTCCGCCCGTCGCCCTGTCCATCCTCTAATCTCTGTCTATCTTCTGTTCGGTACTGTTTCAGCCTAGATGGCTTCATGATTCAAGATCGTGAGATGCCCCTTCTCTCTTCTTCTCTACTTCCTCTTCTTGATCCTATACTGGCATCTCACGCATCTTAACATGTCGACCATGTTTCTAAGACCCAAAAATTATTTATTACCGATGTCTAAATTTCCCAAATTTGGATTTATTTGCTCTCTCCTCCAAGGCCTATAAATAGGCTAGCGCCGTAATGAATCATTTGATGATTTTCGAAGGTGAGTTATTCTCGAGAATTGCTTTAGCTTCCTCTCTGCCGTTGCCGCCGCCGTGGCTTGTCTCTGCTTTAGCTTCCTCCCTGTCTTCACAAGCTGGTCTGCGCCTCGCCTTCTAGCCACACCACGCTGCCCGGTTGTGCCGCACCATCCTGCCGCACCGGCTTGTCCTGCCGTGTCGCACCGCCCCTATTCTTGCCACGGCATTTTGCCTCTCCCCACATCGACGTTACCGCACGGCTCTGCTTCTGCGCACCGCACCGCTTCTGCCTTATGCGGCCCGTGCCATCCTCCGCATGCGACCTCCATTGTGCACCACCTCCATCGCACGCCATGCCATCTCTGCCTTCGGGGGCCGTGGTGTCTATGCCCTTGGTGCATTGCCCAGCCTCTGCATCGTGCCGTGGTGCACTCCCTGAAGACGAAGAACCGAAGGAGTGACAACGGAAACTCGCCAGCGGCCAATCGGATCATTAATAAGAAATAGCAAGTAGTAATCAAACACGTACCCTATACTCGTTAGAGAATAGAAATAGGAAAATATAAGTTTAAACATAGACTAGGATTAAATATAGATAGATCAAATATAGATAGGATCAAACGGCTACAATTAAATCAGGAAATAGCCATTATACTTGTTATAACGGCTATGATTAAAAGAGGATCGAACGATCTGAACCGTTTGATCCGAAGATGGTATAATCATATAACGACTTGCAGTTTAAACACTTACTGTTTTAAGTATCACCGATTAGTATATAATAAGAACCAATGTAGTCTGTGTTTTTATGAAGAATAAGAGATCTTAATTGCTAGGCTAAAGCCTGTGTCTTCTCACTTTCTCTCCCTTCTCACTTTCCCTCTTCCTCTCTCTTCTCTCAAGCGAAGTAAGAGTTCTTACACTCCCTAGATGCTTCACCCTTCATGCCAAACGACCAGTCTGCACCAACTGCACTAACCATTTAGCTTTAGAGGCACTTCCCTTACAAATAATTGGATCCGCGTCTGGCCCTATCGAAGTACACATTCTCCTTCCACTATCCAATGCCTATTTGGGTCTCCGCATTACCTAGGTTAGCACCACAGGTCCATTCTTTGTTTTCCCATCCTTTGTTTTCCCGTTTGGTCTTCCGCCACCATTTAATTTTGTAAAATAGCTAAATGGAATATGTTCACGTCATTATGTAGTCATTTGTTCAAGATTTAAGATTTGGACCTTTATTTTTACTGCAGTGATTGTAAGACAATACTCCTAGCCTCGACCGAGGAAAGGGTTGCACCATCATTATTTTCTATAGATCTAAATGATCCTTTGATCGTATTGATTTGTGGTCTCTTTTAGCCTTCCCTAGGTGTCATTTAGTTGTCCCTACCCATTTCAGTCATCCTAAATCAACTAGCATAGTACAATCATAAAATTTACTATGAAAACAGTTACTGCTATTTGTCAATGTTATCACACATGCGGTTCATTTTTTCTTCATATTTTTAAAAGGATATTAAAACTTAAAAAATATAATTCCATTATCTCCCAATTTTGAGCTATTTTCGCTATCTAAAATTGCCCTATTTTTATATTTTAAGTGATCTCTTAGCCCTTTGTTTTAATCAAGGTTTTACACTGATTTTGGGTATGATGTTATGTTTAATTCCGAAGGATGTTGTGTTTGGAGGATGATTATGCAACTAATCATCCTCCAAGGTACACCTCAAAAACTTTGTTGAACCATGTGATCCCAAATTTTAATATCAATTAAGATAATTCAAACATCATAATTCATGTCTTCCAGAGATGCATTTACATGTATAAGTTGATTTTTAAATCCAAATAAGGCAACAGTAAGTCAAAAATTCAGTAAAATAAATAACAAGGGCAAAAGGCTCTTATAGGTCCAACTTGATTCAAAACATCTTCTTGCATTAGATTTACACGTGAATCCACATTTTGCAATTCACTTGGCTCTTAAAAATAGTTTTCTATCATCAGAGTTCCACAAAAATAGACCTATTTCTTGGCTTATATGGCTGGGGGATTATTTGCAAAGGTGTGAATCAGGTGTTAAAATATTATCTAACTTGGTATATGCACTTTATCTAATATCTATTGCCAAGTCTAACCAATTAGACTAATGATAAAAAATGATATTTATTTTATACAAGTTTGGGTTAGTCCACTAGTCCTGCTAGGGATATCCTTACCTAGATCTTTCATTAGCCCTAAAGCGATGTGTTTAGATGGCTGTAGAAGATATGAGAATAATGAAACTGTTCAAGTGAGTTCTATCTTTCTCAACCTCCAGAATATTTCCAAATGTCAGAGAGTCACTTCTCCTAGTAAGCCTATCAAGCCTTCTTGCGTAATTCAAATTTCTATCAAACAGTTGAAGAAAATCATGCAAAACAATAAGTCGAATCAATTAATATAAATAAATATTTTTCCTTAAAATATATATCATTTTATCATTAATATTCTTCTAAGAATTCTCATCAACCTTTCCAAGTTTCACTAAATTTTACTAAATATTTTCATTCAAATATTTCAAATGTTTCACTTTACCTCCCTTTCTATCTCTCATAACTTCTACTCATAATTTCTAGTATCTATAGATGAAATTATACATGGCCTACAAGACAATCATATATTCCAAATATCATTCAAAATTAGGTAGTAGAAAGAATATTAATTGTTATCCAGGCACTATGCTTTGAATGAAATCTATGGATATGTGCAAAGATCAATGAATTATGATGAGTTAATGACATGGTGATCATTTTTTTGTAAACGCATCCATAACATTCCTATCCATTGGTACTTGAGTAAGACTTAGTAATATCCTAAGAGAATAGCACTACTTTCTTCCACTCATATGACATGTGTGGTTGATCTCTTAATCATTAGTGTGGAGATAGTAAGAGAAAGGGGTCACTCTTGTGGGAAATACTTCACTTAATTGATTTGTATGTGTCTGTCTGATTGCTTCAATTCATGTGTATATAAGTGGTCCTTATACCTGATATACCAAAGATATTATGTATATTGAAGTTTGTGTTTCGACTATGACCTACATGCCTTGATCACCAGATTCAAATATGCTTACCTTGGACACAGAAACAATTTCATGAAGATAATTGGGTGGTCAAAAGGGGATTTTTAAGAAGAGTTTGCTAAATGAAAATGTTAATGAGAGAAGATCATCCCAGAGTGATGGCGCTTCTTATAAAGTAGAAAACGATGAGATTTAATTTGCGGAGGATTTTGTAGATACCTTTAGAGGCCATATACTTGTGCTGCTTATGGAGACTAATTCAATGAACAATAAGATATTGTATTTAATTTCCGCATACTGTGATTTGATTATATTTTTTATTTTAAATGTGTTTTTGGAATCTATTTATTTCATTGTGTAAACTCATTTCTGATCTCTTATCACGTCCACTCAAACTTAAAGCTTTCTCATGGCTCGTGGTTGTAGAAGGAATAAGTTGAGGACCTCAAACTATTCAGAAGTAGCTTGAAACAATGCAATTAAATAGTAGAACTAATAATAGGTAAAATATTTTTTCCTTTGTGTCTGATTTATCAATAATTAGGATGTATTTTATTTCAAAATGAATATTTATCTCTGGATTATTTATGCACCCAAAAAAACGCGTCTGAATTGGTCTTGGCCAGGGGAATTTCTAGGATACAATACATGTTTAACTCCATGAAACCTGTACCAAAAAACATGATTATGTAACCCATGGATTTAGATATTTATTCTAAAAATATGTTTGTTCCTTCAAGTATTTAAGGTGGCGAGTAGAGAGATTCATGATCTAGTGTTATTAAGTTCATTAAGAGCAGATTGATTATTAGATGACAATGCTCTTGAAATTATAAGTTCACTATCCTTGCCCAAAAAAACATGACTCCAGATCTTATGGATTTTGGTTGAGAACAATATTTTTGTTCATTTTAGACTTAAAATAGCTTGAAGATAACTTCATATGATTATAGGAATTGGTTTCTCATTGCAGTACTATGTTCACAAGGAGGAAGTATTCAAAAAAGTTACAGGTTGAATTGTCTGGTCTGATAGAGTGAAAATCTCTGATTGTGAAAGAGAGGGAAAAATAATTTGATTAAAAGTATTCCATTAATTTCTATTTTTCTGATAAAATAATTTTTAAAATACCATTTGAAATATTATCAAATGTCAAATATAACTTAACTAACTTTATATCTAGAAGAGTCTTGGATGCAGCAGGTGTAATTAACTTTAATATATAACTTAAACATGAATTTATTTTCATAGTTTTCATAATGATTAATATATATAAGATATCATTACAATGCTTAGGTAATGTGATGACCACCTAATGTGATTGATTAAACAAGTCAGATAGTCATAAAAAGTTAAAATCATAATTTAATACCTGAAGGTTTTGATTAAAGGATAAAAAATCATCTCCCCATGTAGAGTGAAGAGATGAAATGAGAACTATATTTCTATATAAATCATATGTGAAGCGTTCTTCCATTATAAATACCTATGTATGAACCTCAAATGTTCTTAGATATGATCATGAGTTGAATGTAGTTTGGACAGAATGAATAAGGTTGTTTGAGGAATTTTACATTTAACATATTTTTTCAAATTTATGAAAACATGAAACAACCACAGAAACTTAGATTTTATTTCCCAATTAAAAACTTTTACACTTTTGGGTGTATCTCCCATCTTGAAAGTTATCAAAAGCATCACATAACTGTGTTCACCATCACTGTAAGATCCATATTGCTAAGATAATCGATTCAGTGTTGTCGAAACTACAGTAATTACCATATAGAAACTGGAATCATTTGAGCTATTAATCTGAGTTGATCCACCAAAAAAATTAAAATATCAGTATTTCCACAATAGAGACATATTTTAAAACCATATTTTACTTCTCTGAAGTCCAGAAGTGAACCACATGTCTAGATAGTACAAGAAACAAATGGGAGAGTAGGAGGACCATGTGGGAGCATAACCTTAACCTGTTTTGCTAATGGATAATAAATCCAAATTTAAGGCTTTCATGTGGTTTTATTAAGTGAGACTTAAAAATCATACTTAGAAATATTTTTCACTCAGAATTTAATAGAAAAGCATGGGGTGAGTAAGATATTGATCGACCTGAGAAATTGAAATTAATTGAAAAGTTTGCCTAAGCTTGGAAAGGAAAGGAATGAGTCTTCAAGTGGAAAATATATTTCATAGAATTTTTGTGGATTTTAATGATTTTATCTATTCTCTAGAATGGATCTTCAATCATAAATTTCACACAAGTTAATAAATTTTTTTTTTGATATATTATCATATTCTTATTTAATATTCCAAGAGCAGATATCCACAAACATGTGTACATATTCTTTAAGAATTAGTAAATGTATAAAATTAGTTTTTAAAAAATGATAAGATGTGAGACATATGAGTTTGGGAGATTTTTATAAAACTTATTTCAAGGAAAAGAATGACTAGAAATTTTTAATATTTTAATTATTTTTTGAATGCTTAAAAATAAAGAATTACACTAGCAGCAATGGGGCGCATGACCGTGGTTGGGGATGTCATGGTCAAGAGATCGATGAAAGTCGCATATCACCCAAAGAGAATCCAAAATGAGTCTAAATATGACTTCTTAGCATAAGTAATGAATCCAATTTGATGCATGCAAGCATACATCATTTAAGGATATTTCCACATCACTATGTTGATACTATCCTCATTTTAATGTGTATTTACATTTTATGCATTAATTGGGCCATTTTTAACATTCAATAATTTAGATACCCAATAATATTTCATTTAATACATTTGTACATATGATTGTGGGCCTAACTGTGTTGTGAAATAATTATGGCCCAGGATTTTTCATTGAAATGAGAGAAGCTTGAATAAAATAATTTTTTTTCTAAACCACGAGGGAAGAAGGCATGGTTGTGCCTTGAAATAGCAGCACATGCCAACAATGAGCTCAACATTGAACCCAAGAGAACCATGTACCAAAGTAGGCCCAATATCAAGGAATGTGAAGCCAGCACATGTGCAGGGAAGAGAATCATTATTGTAATTCAATGTAAGTTTGGGTTTAGCATTTATAAGGTGACAATATATTTTGATTCCTCTCATATGGGGTTGACCTCTCACTAGTTTTCTAAGACACAGGTGGGCCATGGTAACAAATATGAGAAGAAATGCTTGTAGCCCAAGGAGATAAGTTGGTTCAAGAAAAACTATGACATACTGCCCAACCATCTACCAACCATGGTACTAACCTTGTCTATGATGGATATAATGTGGTCGTCAAACCAAATTATGCTACCATGTTTTATTTAAGTTCATAATTATTCCAATGTGATGTTTATAATGAAGTCCATGAATATGTGCAATGACCTAGTGAATTATGATGAGACCATCATAAAATGATCTCTAGTATCTAAACATGTATTCTAAACATTACTATTCATCGAATTATTGAGATGGACATCGAATTATCCGGATAGAATAACACTATTTGATTCTAGTTATATGATATGTATGGTTGATCATGTAGCCATTAGTGTGGAGACACTAAGGACAGATGGTGGGTGCCCTTTGGAGAAAGAGTTCACTGAATTGATATGTATGAATCCTTCGATATTATTATACTTAAATGTCAATCAAGTTGATTCATGTCACCGTTGTATAAGTGATCCATTGACCTGGGACACCAAGGACATCTCTTGCATGGATGACTATATTTTGACTACAGCTTACGAATCTTTAATCATGTAATTCAAACAAGTTTTAGCTTGGATATAGAATGAATTCTACGAAGATGATTGTGTGCTCGAGATGAGATCATTTGCCCTAGGTATAAGAGGATATTGACTCAATGAAGACTGCATCTAAATCCCTAGCCAGGGTGGTGAGGCTATTGGATAAGGCATTCTCCAATGATCGTCGTTAAGCATCAGCACTAATTGAATGACGGCTTAGGGTTTGATGATAAACTATACCTTACAAATATGGGAGTCTCACGCAGACAAAGGATTATAAATGTATGGTAACTGATGATGCTTAAGGTTCCATGAGAGAGTTAAAATACTACTCTATATCTTTTAGAGCATGAGGAGTAACTTGGCACCCGTCATGCTAGAAACTTAACCTATGGATTGGGTTAAATCGATCCTTAGTGAATTGATCTATACGTTGATATAGTTAATTAATAAGGTATGTCAATACATATTATTGTCCTAAAGTTATTAACTAGAATATTATGTGTGCCTAGAGGGTGAAAAACATAATACTAAAAGGATGTTAGAAGATATACTTTATTTTAAGGGTCTTTGTGAAAAAATATTTAATAAGTATAAATAAGGAGGGGGGCACCCATTTTAGGTGCCTAGGCAAGCCAGATCTGGGCGCTACCCTTTCTTCTTTATTTACCTTCTCCACTCATTCCACAAGTCTCTTTGATGATGAGAATAACCACAAGATCTTCAAGAAGGAGAAGTGAACAAGGAGAGGAGATCCAACTACCTTCTAGTCTCGTGGACACCAGTGGAGGCCGACCAATTAATTGACTTAAAGAAAGTCTCCATGGAAGCGAGTTCTGGGTGGAAAAAGTTCCCCAAAAGTTACTCATTGGAATACATATTTTATAGATCATTTATGAAATTATATAATTCTTCCGCTGATGTGAATTAGTTTTCATTCAGCAAAACTATAGCCCCGCAACCCAACATGAGGGATCAAACAATTTAGGAAACAACAAACATCATTAGTTGTCTTGTTTGTTGCACTCACTTGCCATGTCATTGGGTAGACTCTGATGCGTGGAAGGAAACATGGTGATATGTGACACAAACTTAGGTGGACCCACCTAGCACATTCATCATCAAGTCATGGACAAGGAAGCTTTTTAACAAGATGAAGGCAAGATTATGTGGATGCAATCCCATGTTGATTGGGTATTGGTCATAGCTGATGTGTAATAGAAACAGTTGTGGCCAATTATGTGCAATCATTTACTGAATCGATGCTCGTTGGCAAAATCGTGTGTGTATCCTCTCTATACAATGCTATGTGGAAGGCGTGTTGGGAAGTCGATGGTTGTGATCCTAAGAGAATTTCTAGAGGAATTCAGCTTGGACTCAAAGGTGAAAAGTAAGTTGTGTCCTTATTTGTGATGGTGTGGTTAGTTGGATAACACATTGTTTATAATTATTTCCATTCTAGGGTTATGTAGTGATGACAAAAAATACAGCAAGCAACAATGGAATGTTGACAACACTAGGAAGTAAGAAACAGGTAGGGTCGAATGATAGACAACAAGTTCCACTCGTCACACACATATTGAACATTATTGTTCATCATTATTCGTGATGAGTTTTGATATCCATCTAAGGAGCCCATGGTGGACGCAGAGAACAATGCCATAAATATGGCCAATTTGTATGATACTAACTGTGAGCTGAAGGATGGGCTAGACGAAGGGGAACTCATCATCTCAACATACTAGGTATTCAGATGAGGCAATGACCAAGGTCAAGACATTGATTCATACTATTCATTGACTACAAGTGATCTATGTATATGCATAACTTTGTAGGATGCACAAATTGAAGCCAAAGTTACCTATATTTGACTGCTTTATGTGGTGGAGTAGCGCTCAAGTTATTCCAAAGTGACACATGTTCAATGCAGGCACTATCATCTTCACAAAAAGTGGAAAGCAAAATAATATATCTCATGAGAACTGGGATTTGCTCTAGGATTTTGCCTTCCTCTTGGATATTTTTACCTACATAACTGATGGTGCACGCCATCAAGAGTCGTCATTGACGTCATCAGCACCGTGCGCATCCTCGACGTTGAAGACCGGGTGAAAGATGCTCATTATCGCCCTTTGATTTCGCCGTTCCTTTCTCATGTTTTTGTGTTTCCTGATTCGTAGTCGTGTTTTTCATCGCACCCGCAACAGTCATCTTTCGTTGTTTTTCCGTCAAGGGGAATGGGTCTTTATCTATTCCCCCTCTTCCCTTTGTTCTTCCCCCTTTTTCCTTCTTTATTTCGCCCTTGTTTCCCCCTAGTTCTCCCCTTATTTCCTCTTGTTTGTGTCTTGTGTTTGTAAGGGGAGCCCATTTATAAGGGCTCCCCGATGGGACCCGTTATGGCCCACTTAGGGCCCAACTCTTTTCCCCGTTATAAGGGAAGAGAGGGCGCCCTAGGGTTCTCAGACCCTTGTTTTTTTCAGTTAGGCATTTCATCAAACAGAATGTGGGTCTCATTCCTCGTTTGAGAAGAACAGAAAGAAGAGGAAGAAGAGGGAAGAAGAAGAAGGAAGGGAAGAGGGGAAGGGAGAGAAGGGAAGGGGAAGGATTTCCCCCGCCGCCGCCGTGCATGCCCGTGCGCCGCCGCGCCCCGCGCTCCACCGCCGCACTCACGTGCCGCCCACGCGCGCCGCTGCCGCCTCGCGTGCCACCGCACCGCCGCGCTGCCCCGGCGCCGCCCACGCGCTAATCGCACCGCGCCGCCGCGCCGCCCCCCGCCGCGCCACCTGATAAGCCAAAAATAGGGGTAAAAACTATGCAATTTTTAGCCCTTGTCGTTGTGGATTTTGGCTTATGCAATAAAATTTATAAGAACTCCACTTAAGACATATAGTGATAAGTACGAGTGTCGTCCAAGGGAAGCTAGTAATGAATTTGATTTGATGATCGTATTGGTCGTTTCACCCTAATTAAAGTGAATTTGATCTTCAATGAGGATCAAGTCACCCTAATTAGAGGAGAAGTTTAGAAAAGGGGGGGGGGGGTAGAAGAGATGAGATGGATAGAAGAAATATGGAACTCTAAATTGGCTTCTTTGATCCTAATAAAAGGATCCAAGAGGTCAATTAGAGAGGTTAAAAGGGAAGTTTTGATGTGAGATTGGCTGGTTTTTTGAAGTTTGATAATTCAGAAATAAAATGTGGTAATTTGAATTCCTAAAAATTAAATCTAATTTTTTAGAGTTTTTTCTTAAGAATGCAGTTGAATGCCTAGTTAAATCCCTCAATTTCTCCTCTTAATCCTAATTAGGGCTTGTACATGCCGCTCAAGCCAAGCGATTTAGAAGTTCAGATCAGAATAGAGATGAAGAAACAAATAACTTAACCTAATTCATTCAAAATGCATAAAAGTTCAAATACAATCAAGGAAAAAAAGTACCAGATAACTTGATCCAAGCTAGAGCTCCTCCCTGTCTTGCAGCTGTGATAGAGCACCATCCAGAATGAGCTCCCCTCTCGAAATTTAGCTTTTATACTTAGGTTATATGGTAAAAATCACCATTTTACCCCCATTTAGTACTTAATATTTATCTATCAATGTAGGCTGGATCTGAATGATCCAACCGTATAGATAGAAAGAGGGATCAAGACGAACAAATTCATAAAAAAATCATCTCAATCGGACTTCAGGATCAAAAGGTATTAATAAATCAATTTTAAAGCAATTTAATCCATTGGATTTAAAATTGATTTATTTATTAATTTCGTTTTTAAACACGCAATGACGTGTCGCTCTCTCATTGGCTGACGCATTTTGAATCCTCCTCTTTGCAGAAAAGTCCTTTAAAAACCTGGAATTGCTTTTGGACGCCGCCCAAAAGTAATTGCGTATATGCCCTTGGCGCACTCTCTCTCCTCCGTTTTCTCCTAAAAACATTAAAAATATATATTAAAAATTGCAATAAAACCCTGTAAAATTTTAAATTGGATCTTTATGCCTTTAGTGGCGACCGAGAGTTGTTTTCAGGATCTTTTTGCAACGAAAGTTCGCAAGAAGGCCCTTGAAAGTTCGAAAATAATAAAAATACTTCTTTTTCTATTATAAATATACTTTTTTTCCTTGAAATAAATACGTTTCCTCTTCAAATAAATCTCAAAAAAATCCTAAAAAATCGTAAAAAATTCTATAAAATTCACTGATTCATTCCCATGCTGATAAATGTCGAAATAAAATATTAAATATGCCATTTTCATTCAAAAATAATTATTTTGAGCTTCAATAAATCCTTTACAATTCATAGAATTAACAGAAAATTAGGGGAAAATCAGAAATCACTAGAAAACATTATTTTCATGTAAATATATGATAACGACCCCATTTTAAGCTCATTAAATGCATAAAATCATGCTAATAACATGAAATAAAGACAGAAATTAGGGTGTTATCACCACCTCCCCGCCGTGCTGCCGCTCTGCTCGCGCCCTCGCCGAGCTGTCCGCCCCGCACCGCCCCGCGCCGGCCCGCGCGCACCCTGCCATCTCCGTTCGATGGTTTTCGTCTGAACCCTCGACGACCAAACTTAACGAACTGCTCCGGCACCTTTCCCTGCACGTCGAGCCACCGTGACCTCTCCGGCGCCCTTCATCCAACCCGCTCCAACATCGGCCGTCAACGAACCACCGCATTACGAGCCCGTTGTCGAGTACGCCGTACTATCCGACACTCGTTTATTTACTCCTTGCAGTGTACTTTCGTTTCGACTCCACTGCACTTGGGCTAGGTAGGTGAGCGTGGTTGATAAGCTCAATTTTGGGGTGTTTTTTACTGGTTATTTATTAGTTGAATTCGTGTGAGGATTGAGCTTTATGCAACAAAATTTATAACCTCACAGCCTTTGGCAAGCAAGGGTCGATCCACAGGGAGAAGAGAAAACAACAGAAAATTCTTTTTTATTCAATCAGTTTGTTCAGTTCTCTAATTCTAAGTGTTAATCTCTGTAGAAATTTTCTTCAGAATAAGTTGCAGAGATTTCCTCAAAAGTATTGATTCAGTCAATTCTTCAGTCAAATTATCTTCAGTTAAGTTTTACAGAGATAACTTGGCAAAACTCAATTGAGCAGAACCGTCAGCAGAGAATTTTCTTTGTTGATGGTTTGCTTATGCCCTGTGAGGCAATTGAGCAAACACCCTGCGCGCAGACTGCTGCTTGCGCGCAGGGGTGCCAACCGGTTGTCGTGGCAACCTGAGCAGCCGGTGGGCCTAGCTGCTAGCAGTGTAGGCTGTTAGCAGCTTGAGCTGCTGGCTGCCTTGATTGCCAACAACAAGTGATGTTGGCAGCCAAACAGCTGGCCGCCGAGGCTGCCTGCAGCTCGCGCTGCTGGCTGCCTTGGTAGCCCGTAGTGCGAGCTGCTGGCGGCTCACGCTGCTGGTGGCCTCAGCTGCCCGCAGCTCACGCTGCTGGCAGCGTTGGCTGCCTGCGGCTTGGGTCGCTGGCAGTTGCGGCTGCTGGCTGCCGAGCCTGCTGGCGACCTAGGCTGTAGCCCTGGTCGCTTGCTGACTTGGCTGCTAGCAGCTAGGTCGCCCACCCTTAGGCAGCTGCAACTGGGCTGCTGGCAACCTAGGCAGTTGCCTAGGTTGCTGGTTGCTTGGAAGTTGCTGCCATAGACGATTTCACCTGGACAATAAGGGGAAACAAAGTTTCTTTGGAGAATGGAAGGGGAATGGAGATGAACAAACATAAACTCAAGATGAAATAAAAAACGAAACAATCTCTGTTGGAAATGTTGGAAGATCACTACTGTGGATATTCCCACCCAACCTAGCTTGTCTGAAATGGAGAGAATTACACAGTTGAAATTGGAGAAATCGCTCTGACCAAGAGTCACGTCCTTGCGGCGAGGTGGAGGTCTTCAATCCCCAGCTACTCTTCAGCTCATTCCTCCTCTCCAACTCCAAAGCTCATCAACTCCTAGAGGGTCTGTAGAAAATCTTCCTCTCCAAGCCCTAGCTCCCTTGAGAGAAATTCTGGATAACCTAAAATGAGCCCTCAAGAGGCTATTTATAGGTTTCTCTTTAAACATGATTAGTGGAGAAATTAGGGCTTTTCTTCTTCTTGATTTTCGCCAACTCCTCTTGATCAATTTCTTCTTTCTTTGGATACTTAATCCATATCTGTACTCATTAATCAAATATGTGAGATCTACTCCATTTGATTCAAAGAATCAAGTGGGGTTAGTAACTTTGTGAAATAATGCATATGGACGATGACAAATATAGATTAATTGGATGCAATGGGTATTTAAACGCTCAAAAACTCTAAACATTTGATGACGTATTGAGAGTCATCAAACACCCCCCAACTTAGATCATTACTAGTCCCTTAGTAATGAAATGCAAGTGCGAATAGATGATGATCTCTAGTTGACTTTCAGCTTTTGATAACTTTGACTCATACTCTCGTCAAGGAGTGTCTTCATCAATTGAGCTTGACCAATTTAGGGAAAATCCTGAGGATCTATTTCGGCCTTCAACCGCAACTAAGTGCACTCATGATTTATGGATTACATATAGTAAATACATATAGTAAATACATATCATATGGGATAAGGTTGAGTCAACACCCCAAGTGCACTACTGAACAAGGCATAGAGAGCGGTGCTAATGCTGGCTCAATACTAACGGCTATACTAGCATTGGCTCAAACACATGGGAGACAACTTTTCCACCTTTTTTTTTTTCAATTACATTTGCTGCTTGTTGGTCATATTTGATGACAATCAACTTTGATTTCTATGATGCAAGCTTATGCTTGTTTTGCGCAGTGCAGCTTTTACTTTGTATTTTGATGACGCTTATCCACTACCCATGTGCCGTTCTTAGTAGACCGGCAGCTTATTCCCCCGAAGAGGTTTTGTATCCCTCTTGGTTCAGGGAGCTTCACTCACGTCAATAATAATAATGCCATTGAGCCAACACTCGCCCTACTCTCCACTAAAGCTAAAGATTTCATGCATGTAAGTGCTAACTCAACCCGAGGTGGATGGCAAGATGAGAGAAATATGATGATAAGATATATGAACTGTGGGTAGTACGAACCATTTGTGCACCTAGCTAGGCCTATTTCACCTAGGGTTCCCTAACTGGCCAGTATTTCAACTCTACAAACCTTGAGAAGAGCCCTATTATCGTGCTTATCATTTCTTGAGTGCCTCCTAAGATCATCAAATATCCATGGTTTGGTTGAAGAAAAAAACAAAATTTTTTTGATAGATGACGGAGCAGTTATGCATGCGACTCTATCCCCCCCCCCCCATAAAAATGGCATGTTCCTACATGACAGGAAGTAAAGTGGAGTAATGAGAAATAGAAACCAAACCAAGGAATGGAGAGCGTCGATTGGCGATTTGAGTTATCTATCTTGTGGTGTAGGCGAGCGTGGAGAAGTAAGGCTGCACATGACGACGCAAACAAAAATGAAGAAAACAAAAGCAGAACAAAAACACGATATAGAAAATAAGAAGACAAACAAGCAAAATAAGAGAGATAAAATCAGATCATGCTACTATCAATCGATGGTTTTTCTAGAGGAATGTTCATAGGGCCTTGTAGATCTTCCTCTTCTAAATAAGGTTTGAGCCTTTGTCCATTAACAGTGAATTGCTTTTGAGACTTAGGATCTAAAATTGTTACTGCTCCATTCTCAAAAACTTTTTGTATGATGAAGGGGCCATCCCATCTAGTTTTCAATTTTCCTGGGAATAGTTTCAACCTAGAGTTGTAAAGCCAAACTTTCTGGTGTTCCACAAAGGTTCTTCTCCTCAAGCTTTTATCATGAAACGTTTTCATCTTGGCTTTATAAATCCTCAAATTCTCATAACCTTCATTTCGTAGCTCTTCCAATTCATTCAATTGAAGAAGTCTTTGTTTGCCGGCTTGATCTAAATCCAAATTGAGTTTTCTAATGGCCCAAAGGGCCTTGTGTTCTAACTCAAGAGGTAGGTGACATGCCTTTCCAAAGATAAGTTGAAATGGGGACATTCCTAGAGGGGTTTTGTAGGCTGTCCTATAGGCCCATAATGCCTCGTCTAGTTTTCTAGACCAATCCTTACCGTCAGGACGCTCTATCTTCCGCAAGATTTTCTTGACTTCCTTATTGCACAGTTCGACTTGACCATTGGCCTTAGGATGATACGGAGTAGTGACTCGATGATGGACACCAAACTTCTTAAGGAGGGTTATAAAGTTTTAATTTGTGAAATGAGAACCTCCATCACTAATAATGGCTCGAGGGCATCCATATCTATAGAAAATATTTTTCTCTATGAAATTGATCACTACTTTACTATCATTGGTCTTTGTGGGAATGGCTTCTACCCATTTGGACACATAGTCGACTGCCATCAAGATATATTCGTATCCATGAGAGTTAGGAAAGGGACCCATAAAATCAATTCCCCACAAATCAAAGATTTCTACTTCTAGGATGGGTTGTAAAGGCATACGATCTTTCTTGTGCATATTAATGGAGGCTTGGCAAGCTAGACAGTTATTATAAAATTTCTGGGCATCTTCAAATAGAGTCGGCCAAAATAAACCAGATTCAAAAATTTTATGAGCTGTTACCTTAGCTGAGTAGTGTCCTCCTCCTGGTTTTGCATGGCAGAATTCCAAGATGCTTCGTTGTTCGCTCTCAGGTACGCACCGCCTCAAGATTTGATCTTGCCCTTGGTGAAATAACTCCGGGTCTTCCCAAAAATAAAACCTTGCGTCCTTCAACAACTTCTTCCTCTCGTGGGATGTCCAACCTGTAGGAATTTTTCCTACAACAAGAAAGTTGACAATGTGTGCATACCAAGGAACCGATGTTCCTTGTGCGGTTAGAACATGCTCGTCAGGAAATCCATCATTTACCAATTCAGGTTGGGCGCCTACTATTCGGGAGAGGTGGTCTGCCACTACATTCTCACGCCCTCTCTTATCCTTAATCACTAAATCAAACTATTGTAGCAAGAGCACCCATCTAATGAGTCTAGGTTTAGCCTCCTTTGCTAACAAATATCTAATAGCTGCATGATCAGAAAAAACAGTAATTTTGCTACCTAATAAGTAAGACCTAAACTTTTCTAATGCAAAGATAATAGCCAGAAGTTCCTTTTCCGTGGTAGTGTAATTCAATTGCGCATCAACTAAGGTCCTGCTGGCGTAGTAGATGACCACGGGTTTCTTGTCAACTCTTTGACCTAATACTGCTCCTACAGCAAAATCAGAAGCATCAAACATTAGTTCAAAAGGAAGGGTCCAATCGGGCCCTTGCAAGATAGGGGCATTCACCAAAGCTTCTTTCAACATATAAAATGCATTTTTAGCTTCTAGTGTTAGTTCAAAATCATTATTCTTAGACGATAAAAGATTCGTGAGAGGTTTAGAAATTTTGGCAAAGTCTAAAATAAAACGTCTATAGAAACCCGCATGGACGAGGAAACCCCTAAGGGTTTTTAGGTTGGTTGGAGGTGGAAGGTCCTGGATGATTTCGATCTTGGCCTTGTCCACTTCCAATCCATAGTTGCTTACCATGTGGCCTAGCATCACTCCCTCGTGCACCATGAAATGAGATTTTTTCTAACTTAGTACGAGGTTGGATTCAATGCATCTCTTTAATACTTTGGTGAGGCTTAGGAGGCAGTTTTCA
Source organism: Wolffia australiana (assembly GCF_029677425.1). NCBI lineage: Eukaryota > Viridiplantae > Streptophyta > Magnoliopsida > Alismatales > Araceae > Wolffia > Wolffia australiana. The sequence goes on along the minus strand of NC_135839.1, from coordinate 13,751,945 downwards.
TAGGTAGATCCAAATACAGAAAAATCATCCATAAAGATTTCTAAGCGCTCTCCCACTAGATCGGAGAAGAGTGCATTCATGCATCGTTGAAATGTGGCGGGTGCGTTACATAACCCGAAAGGCATACGCCTAAAGGCATATGTCCCTACAGGACTCGTGAAGGTCATCTTCTCTTGATCTTCAGGATGAATATTCACTTGGTTATATCCTGAATAACCATCAAGAAAACAGAAATATTGCTGCCCTGGCAGTTTTTCTAGTATTTGATCCATGAAGGGTAGTGGATAATGATCTTTCTTGGTCGCTTTGTTTAATTTCCTATAGTCAATGCACACCCTCCATCCTGTGGTCAATCTCTTCTGCACTTCTTCTCCCTTCTCATTCAGCTCAACAGTCACTCCAGATTTCTTAGGAACCATATGCACCGGGCTCACCCATCTACTATCGGAGATTGCATATATGACGCCGGCATTTAACCACTTTAGGATTTCCTTCTCAAGGACTTCTCTCATATGAGGATTAAGCCTCCTTTGATGCTCTCTACAAGGTTTGGCTTCCTCTTCCAGGAAGATCCTATGCTCACAAATGGAGGATGGAATCCCCTTGATATTATCAAAAGTCCAACCTATGGCCTCCTTGTGCTCCCTAAGCACCTTGAGCAAGTCAGCTTCTTGGTTTTGAGTGAGTGATGAGGAAATGATTACCGGTAAAGTTCTGTCATCACCTAAATATGCATATTTGAGGGATGAAGGTAGAGGCTTTAACTCTAGGCTTACCTCAACTGAAGGTGTGTCCCTAATCTCTTCATCTAGCTCCCTACTTTCTATATGCGATAAGTATTCCTTCACTACTTCTTCCTCCTCTTCATCTTCTGCACACAACTTTAACTCTTCATTACTCCCTAAGGGGCATTTCATCATCTTTGAGATATCAATCTGCACTCTTTCTTTACCGATCTTAAATTCCACAGTCCCCTTCTCCTAATCCATAATTGTCCTTGCCGTTACTAAAAACGGTCTACCTAATATGATAGGAGCTAAGCTAATGTTCCCTGAAATTTTTACATCAGTCACTATGAAATCCACAGGAATTTCACAATTCTCCACAGTGATCATGACGTCCGTTAATCTTCCCTCAGGTTGCCTAACAGTTCCGTCAGCTAAGAGTAGGTCCATATGAATTTCTTCAAGCTCCCCGAAGCCATATTCTTCGTACAAAGCCGTAGGAATTATGCTAATGCTTGCTCCGGTGTCTAATAGAACTTTGGAAAAGGTTTTGCCTCCTATTTCACAGGTGATAAAAGGAGCGCCGGGGTCTCTCATTTTGATAGGTAGAGCATTCAAAATGCTAGAAGCATTTTCTGAGATTTTCACTACCTCCCTAGGTTTCCTAGTGGTGCAAGAGTCCTTAAGGTATTTTTTGAGAGAGGGTGCACACCTAAGCATATCTTCCACTGTAACAGTCATAGTGGCCTTTTTAAAGTTTTCTAATAACCTATTTTCATATTCATATACAGGTTTTTTTCTATTGAGAGCAGAGGGGTAAGGTACGTCTTGCCCACTCGTAGAAGGTAGAGGCTCCTTCGCGTAGGAAAGATCCTCTTCTTCTACCCCCCTTTCCTCATTCCTTTTTCTTGAATTCTCTGCAGAATTCTGATAGGGATCTTGAAGTTCTTTTCCACTTCTCAATTTTGAGATTGCTAGAACTTCAGGATCTTCTTCCTTCATATCATCATGAATGGAGTGCTGTACATGATGTAGGTTGCATGGATTTATCAAGGGTTTTGTAGGAAATCTACTAGATGTGCAGGGTGGTTCTGTTGGTGTACCTTGAGGTTCAGAAGGTCCAGGCCTGAAGCTCTCCAGCAGCTTCCTCATTTGCTCTTGAGATTCCAGCATTTTCTTCGTTTGAAACTCCATCATCATTTGCATTCTCGTCTCCATTTCTGCCCTCAACCTCTGATTTTGTTTCTCTATCATATCTGAAATAACGGGGGTAAGTGCAAAAAAATCTGGTTGTGTTTGAGATGGAACCTGATACTGCTGTTGAGGTCTGGACTGAAATTGCTGCTTTTGTTGGAATTGTGACTGAAATGGAGCTTTGTTTCCTTGGTTGAAGCTCTCTCCACCTTGGAATCCAACTCTCTTTTGGCCAGCCCATGGTTGTGGTTGTTGATTGAATGCTTTCACTTCCTCCTCCATAGATTGGCACGCTCCATCTTCATGTTCTCTGCTGAAACAGAGAGAGCATATTTTGGCTTTAATGATGGGAGAGTTACCTAGAAAAACATTCTTCAAGGTGGAGGTGAGCTCCTCCAATTTGTGATTAGTCTCCCTTAGGCCTGCTTGCAGCTCCCCCTCCTTAGCATTAACCTGCAGAACTCCTGCTCTCTTGGGTTGCAGATTTCTCCCATTTTGATTGGCTCCAATTTCCTGCAAATCAGTTTCTACAACTCTCTCCAAAATGTCAAAAATCTCATCCTCATATGCAGTGTAAAATGTCCCTCCGGTGGCAAGATTCACCTTATTCTTCATAAAATCAGAGAGAGATTCATAAAAAATTTGGGCTAATTGACATTGCTCAATTCCATGATGAGGGCATTTCCTCAGCAGGTCATTGAACCTCTCCCATGATTCACTAAAGGCCTCACCTTCATGGGGATGGAAATTATGGATTTCTCTTCTATAAAATTTTTTTTTGGAGAGAGGGTAAAATTTCTGCAGAAATTTTCCCTGCAACTCTTCCCAAGAGTTAAAAGTAATTCCTAAGTTACGATACCAAGAAAATGCTTTATCTTTTAACGTCAAAGGAAATTATTTCATTTTAAGCATTTCTGTAGATATTCTTGGAACGTTTTGGGAGGAGCATCTAATATGGAAATCATCTAGGAATTCGAAAGGGTTTTGTGCAGGCAAACCATTGAATTCAGGTAAGGAGTGTATTAGTGCATTGTCATACCTGAACATGATGCCCTCACCTATATTCAGATTTATATCGGTTTGTCGCAGGCTTCCGGAGGGCGTTGATCTGTCCAACATGGTTCTCCTCCTCTACTGCTGATGGCGTCCTTCTTCTGCCATAGTTTCCTGTTGATTTTATGGTTCTATGACTGTAGATTCTGGAGTTGCGTCTCTTGCAACGTTCTCTGCAAACTTCTCACCAGCCCTTGAACGTGTCACTACCATAGAACTTCAGCAGAAAGTTAGAAAGACAATAAGCTGAGGATTTTCAAATCCTGCAGCTTTAGGAGAATGAATAATGAATAACTGAAAAGAGAGAAAATAAAATACTACTTTAATATCGTGCTCCCCAGCAACGGCGCCAGTTGATAAGCTCAATTTTGGGGTGTTTTTTACTAGTTATTTATTAGTTGAATTCGTGTGAGGATTGAGCTTTATGCAACGAAATTTATAACCTCACAGCCTTTGGCAAGCAAGGGTCGATCCACAGGGAGAAGAGAAAACAACAGAAAATTCTTTTTTATTCAATCAGTTTGTTCAGTTCTCTAATTCTAAGTGTTAATCTCTGTAGAAATTTTCTTCAGAATAAGTTGCAGAGATTTCCTCAAAAGTATTGATTCAGTCAATTCTTCAGTCAAATTATCTTCAGTTAAGTTTTACAGAGATAACTTGGCAAAACTCAATTGAGCAGAACCGTCAGCAGAGAATTTTCTTTGTTGATGGTTTGCTTATGCCCTGTGAGGCAATTGAGCAAACACCCTGCGCGCAGACTGCTGCTTGCGCGCAGGGGTGCCAACCGGTTGTCGTGGCAACCTGAGCAGCTGTTTGGCTGCCAACAACACTCGTTGTTGGCAATCAAGGCAGCCAGTAGCTCAAGCTGCTAACAGCCTACACCGCTAGCAGCTAGGCCCACCGGCTTCCCAGGTTGCCACGACAACTGGTTGGCACCCCTGCGCGCAAGCAGCAGTCTGCGCGCAGGGTGTTTGCTCAATTGCCTCACAGGGCATAAGCAAACCGTCAATAAAGAAAATTCTCTGCTGACGGTTCTGCTCAATTGAGTTTTGCCAAGTTATCTCTGTAAAACTTAATTGAAGATAATTTGACTGAAGAATTGACTGAATCAATACTTTTGAGGAAATCTCTGCAACTTATTCTGAAGAAAATTTCTACAGAGATTAACACTTAGAATTAGAGAACTGAACAGACTGATTGAATAGAAAAGAATTTTCTGCTGTTTTCTCTGCTCCCTGTGGATCGACCCTTGCTTGCCAAAGGCTGTGAGGTTATAAATTTCGTTGCATAAAGCTCAATCCTCACACGAATTCAACTGATAAATAACCAGTAAAAAACACCCCAAAATTGAGCTTATCAGTGGTAAAACGAGAGAAAACTACGTCTTTGAGTGTCTTACCAGTGCGAACGAGTACGTCCGTTACGTGCGAGCCCAACGGATTGAGTCCGTTCGGCCGTAGATGCCTTTGTCACTCCGATGAGATTCGAGAGGCCCCCGTCGCCGCCACCCTGCGACTCTCGTCCAAGCTTGGAGCTCGGCGCCTCCCTCGAGTCGGAGCCTGCACGTACAACACATAGGGCATTCATCCACATAGTTACATACCCGTTAGGGTATCATCGGACGACAATACCGCCATCTCCTGATACGTTATCACTTATCGTCACCGAGCCATCATACTCGGTGACGACGGGACGATGTTCTTGACGTACATCCTGCATCAATAACAGATCATGCAAGGCGATCAATAGAGTCAATTGTTGGAGATTGATAACAAGTCGTATTATATGATACTATTACATTTTTGCATTAATTGATTATACAGGTGTGTCATCAAGCCTAAAATGATTAAATTCATTTATAAATAATGTATTGAATTTTGTGAATTTTAATTATTTTTAGGGATTTTCAAATGACATCCTCTGAAAGAAAATAATTTTCTAGTCATGGTATGATTTTTCCTAAATTTGTAGACATTATATTTACAAATATAATGTTGATTGACACGAGCCAATCATTAGTTGAGTTAATGATTGGCGTCAGCCAATCATTAACGAGGCAATCATCGCTTCGCAGTTTGTGAACCGATGATTGCTGTCATTATTAAATCATTCCCTTTTTATTTGGTAGGTGCTTGGTGAGGTGGTGCGATCGCGTCCACATGATTAAAACAAAAGAAAAGGGAAGGCAAGAAGAAGAAAGAGAGAGAGGATGACGTGGCACGCGCTGACGTGCCGCCACATCAGCCTCGAAAAGTAAGTGTTTCTAAAAGTTTTTTTTTCTCTCTTTCTTATATCTTTCTTTGTCCTTTTCTTTCTCCTAGGAGCATGTGGCATGGGAAACGACAAGCGCGCAGGGATGACAAAGCGGTGCAGCATCCGGAGCGCTTTGACTTCTCAACGTGCATGGAAAATGATGATGATGAAGAGGAGAGGAGAAAAGTTTAATGGCTAGGATTTCTTCAACTTAAAATGGCCATAACTTTTGATCTACAACTCCGATTTAGCTAAAATTTTCAGCATTGCTTAGTCTCCCCCTCCTCTTTCTATCCATACCCTCTGATCTATAAATAGAGGCCTAGATCATTGTAAAGTGAGTTTTGAGATAATGAGTTTTGAGATCCATCAAGAGTGTTCTTGGTGTCCTGAGTGTGTGGGAGAAGCATTCCAGAAGAGGGGGAGCTTACCGGTACTCGTAAATCATCGTGATCTTGGCAGAACGTAAGGATCTAAGGTAAGTATCTTTGCCTTACGTTGTCTCTTTCCCAATGCCGTAGTTAACATAATTAGGGTTTATCATCGTTCTTGCACTTTCATTTTACTCTTTTCTCTCGTCTCTTTATCCCCGCCACCGTATCATTCCAAATCCAATCACTATCGTCATTCATACCATCGTCCATCATCATGTCCGTCACGTGCACTTACTCTTTTATTTAAGTTAAAGTAACTTATAACTTACATATTTTTTATCGATATCACTAGCTCATGTCCTCGAATCTTGTTTTCGTTGATCCTCTTGTTCATCATCACTAATATAATAAAATAATTCCTTAATCATCGTTCCCTGTGGAGATGATTCGTACTGATCACTAACTATGTATTTTTAAGTACGGTTAAATATATATATTATTGAATTATCTCAATCACCAACGATGAGTTTTAACCCTAAAATTGAGATTATCACTAGCTTTATAGTTTTTTTAATTAAGGATTTTTCTACATAGGAAAGGAGGTAGAGGAAATGGGAGACACAATTATATTTTAGACAACTTAGGTTAATCCTTAATGTTGTTCAGGAGTATCCATCCCAAAGGTGATGATGTGCCCTAATTGTGTTTGTGTGAATGCCCTCCACACAAATAACTTAGAAATAGGGTTGAAAAAGGATACCCAAAAAGGAAAAAAACATATTGAAGTTTTGTCGTCCTCAACTCCCAAAGTCTTCCACGGACATACGTCGCATGACCTACTTTAACTTGGCCCCCAAAGTCTTCTTCTTATGGCAACCAAAACTTTAACCTGAGTGACCACAATGATATTGAAATAACCATATATTTATGAACAATATATTTTCCTCAACAACACTTAGAATGACAATTTTTTAAGTAGTATTCAAGACAAGGCCCAATTTCATGTATTTCAACTGGAATATTTTTCGATCAGAAGTTCATTAATTTAGAGATTAAAATTCATAAATGTATTTATGACTTCCCCGTATTAATACCTCCCTTTTTGTAGTCGTTCTTTCCTCAAGTCCTCTTCTCCTCTATGTTTTTCCTTGGATGAAACTCCTTGATTCATGTTTGACCTTTGGTGCTTAAAACTCAAATACCTTTTTCATTCCTATACCAAATGAGTCGATTCTACCTTGAACTGTATTGTAACACAATTTTGCGTAAATTTTACCTCACACAAAATGTTCAAAATCAAATCAGATAAATCTCTCAATCCTTCCACATTCTTAGTTGACTGCCCGATTCCTTCGCGTCCAACTTCAAACCCCTGAAACTCTTTCCAAAATCAACCAAAAGATGTGATTCCATGTTAAAAGCTATCCATAACCTGAACAAAATCTCAAAATCAATATAAATCTTATGTTAAGTATGTCAAATTTATCACAAGGCCGAGAATGTGCAAATTTCAGAGGCCATCCTTCTTTCCTTTGAATCTTTAATCCTCTGCACCAAAAACCACGATTCCAAGTTCTATGGACTTGGATTGATGTAAGCAACAAATGTTCTCTTGAAATAATGCTAAAAAACTGCTTGAAAATTGCTCTAGGGGCTGAAAGATCTTTCTAACTTTTGGATTGTGATCTTCAAAGGGCAAGGATATGGGAATTTGAAACTAGGGCTCAAAATTGTATTTATGGATTTAGAAATCTGAAAGGACATAATGGTAATTTTTCAACAATCCAACATTCACATATATATATTTATTATGATTAGACAATATAAAAAAATAATCGTTTTAATTTTGAATCTTTACATTTGCTAATATGCCATAAGTTCAAAATACATTTCAAGAGTTAAGAGCAAAAAATAGCCGTTATGCCAAGGATTTCAGCTTTAAAATAATCTACAACTTTTAGGTATGTTTATGACATCATTGTAACCAGGATATCACCATTGGATATTAATATCTTCATGTAATTAATTTTCACTAAATCATCAGTAACTTCAGCCTTAATTACTCAAAGGTAGTAATTAGGAATTGAAGAAGTTATTAAACCAATCAAATGAAATCAAATTCAGAAAAATATCTGAAACTGTTAGAAAAAATTTGTATCTTCACATCATAGAAAATACAAGTCCTACATACATGAATTGATTTGTTCATCATAAGGTCAAACTACGTAGCATTTTAGTATAAGTAAGGTTGTTATTTTATCTTCACTTACATTCAGTCAACTAGTTGACTGATGAGATACTGAGCTTTGATTACAACCCTTATTGAGGCATGCATTTTATTAAAATTCCCTTAAAGCTTTATCTTCAAGGATGACTAGGGGTAATATGAGCCAATGATTGCATTTAATTCCATGACAAGACAAAACCCTAAAAAAAGAGATGCCGACACTAATAAGGACGATGAAAGAGAAATCTTTAGATTAAATCAACAACTCAAAGTTTTCCAACTTTGGGGCTCAATATTCAACAATGTAGAACTCCGATCGAGTTAAAATTTTGAGGTTAGCTTTGTCTTCTTCCGTCTATCCATATGTAGGTTGTGATCTATAAATTGAGTTCCCGACTAAAACATCTTTCAGTTCACTTCCTCCTAGAGAAGCATATTGATAGAAAGTGAAGTTTTGAAGGTCCATCATGAGTGTTCTTGGTGTCTTGAGTGCTTGGAAAAGGTCAATCCACCATTACCCATCACCTTACATCATCACCTGCCACCCAAGAAACATATCATCTTCTGCCTACATCATATATCATCCACGTTGTCTTCACGTGTTTCCCTATTTATACACCTAAATAACCCTGAACGACTATCTTCCTCTGTCTTATTCCTCACTCATTCCCTACATCCACATCCTTCATCCCAGCATCATGCTCTGTTATCTCCATCATATCTCACCTTAAAACCATTGTATCCTAAATTTAACCCTAATTTAAATATTAACGTCTGCATTATATATTTCTTATTATCAATTCTCCTTAGTTCTCATCCCAAATTATCATCACCTCTTCACGTCTTCCTCCATCGAACTCTCTTATTTTTAGTCACTTTGTTCATGACCCACTATCTACAACTCATGTAATTCTTGTCCTACTCTTATTAAATAGTTATTATTCGTAACTTTAATCACCATCTTAATCCTACCATGTGATTGGCTTGCTAGCCACATATATTTCTATCATATACTACAATAGTTAACACACATTTTTTTTATTTTGTGTTAATACCAACTCGTGTGATGGTTTAGTGGTTGTAAGGCATCGAGGACAAGAAAAGCTTGTCAAGAACCCTTCAGGGAGGCTCATATAGGACGTGTTTGTCTTTCAAACATTGAAAATGTATTATTTCAAGCAACATGGAATATGTTCCAGCCAATGTTGGTGGCTTGCATCATAATATGGATGGCATCATGCAGCCACCAAAGGAAGTAATAGCCCAACCTCGACAAATACTATGTTGAAGGGTGCAACTCCTTTTACATTTATTGACAAAAAAACCCACAACTGTAGTGTTATCATAGTCACCTCAAAGTTTTGAAATGGATGGTGACAACATTCATAGCACATAATCAATGAATGATGCCATCACAGACAATGTTTGTTCATTCTCCTCACAACAAATGACACTAAATATGTTGAGTGCCAAGTGCATCCTTGTAGGCCTACTTTACCTGGGTCTAACAGCCTACATGATCGAGGACTACATCCCCCTAGGCATGGAATCCCAATACATCGTGGAATAGAGATAACACCATCAAGTGGGCTAATATCATATTTTGGAGCCATAACAATCTCACACTAGAGATGGTTTCCTTGGTCCAACCTCAAGTTGGTAGTGTCATCTTCCCAATAATTAACTAATTAAATGAGGGACATAGAGGTGAAAACAGATGACTCGTTGAATGAAGAACTCAATGGTCTTGGTCCCATCTTTTCAAGATTCTAGTTTTATTTAAGTCTCTTAGAAACACACTTGAAGTTATTAACTTGGAAAACTATTCGTGTTATAGAACCTCATTCTTCTATCCTTTTTGTCTCCCGGTATTTCATTTCTTTTTGACCTCTTTACTTTGGGGCCCTAAGTATCCTTAATAATAATTCCCATTGATTAAATCTTATATAAATTTTAATAAACAAATTTTAAATTATGTTATTACGTAAATTGATCCAAAAAATATGAATGAAAAAAATAGTATTTATGATATTAATTTTAGGTTCATAATTTATATAATTTAATCATTCTCAATCAGTGCTATTTCTAAATGGTTATTGAAACAAAAATTTATTCTCATTATTATATGCTTCACAATGTCGGTATATGTTGCCTTTATCTCCTTAATAGTATACCATATAATTATCTAGTTACAAACCACCGACCATTTTCCAGTATCGATATTTTCATTATCAGATACATTTTCATTTTTTTGGATAATGGGTATCGTGGTATCCGAGAACTAAAATTTGATACAGATAATGCTCATAATACCCTAGATTGAATGGTTGAGATGACGAGACTGTATAGTAAATCCATCCACATAAAAGAAAGAGAGGAGAGATGCTGACGCAACCTTAGTACACGAAAAATGTAGGAATAAGACTTGAATCCACATGACTTGCTTTGCTTGAAGGAGCTAAATATTGAATCCACAGAACTAGCTTCTCCAACCCTTGAGTCCACAAGGGGTTGTGCTTGAATCCACAAACACTAAAGCACTATCTAGCAAAGAGAACACTCAGAGGGGAGAAACAACAGTTTCAACAAAATAATAGAATCCAATAATGCTCCTTCGAGGGTACATGGTGGCCTCATATAGGCCACAACAAGTGCAAGGTCATCCATAATGATTGTACCCATAAAATGACAAGCCAAAACATTTAGAAAAACAATTCATACAAGCTAAAACAGAGGATAAGCAACCTAACAGGCCTGAGCAAATTTTGGGGCCTGTAGAAGCTGTTAGGAGATATTTGTGTGGCTCAAGAAGATCGTAATGGGACAAAACAAAAGATATGCAGCTCTGACAGGTAGAGATCCTGGCAGAAGAAGAATCTATTAGAGGATTCTGTCATGTATGAATCTGTTAGAGGATCTTGTCAGAGAAAATCCTGTCAAATAAAATCATGTCAGAGGATCCTGTCAGCGTATTTTGAGGGGCTCTACGTAATTTTCTATAGATCCTGTCAGTTCTAGAAGAATCTCCTTCTTAGGCTATAAGTTGCTAATGGGCTTCATAAAATGGGCTTCTGGGCTACATTAGACGCTGCCTATGTGTAGTGTCCAAGAGGGCTGATCTATAGATAAAAATGGGGCAAGCCCAGTACAAGAGTGGGGAGGAGGCTAAAACCCTGACCCTTTTGACAACAACAGTGAGTGAGACAATGAAATGACTGGAATTGAGAATAAATTCCTCCACATAAAGAGTGAGAGAAGAGAGATACAAATGGGCTGGTTCATAACTCTATAAATAGGCCAAGCCCAGTCTAAGAACAAAGAGGAAAGCTAAAACCCTATAATAAGAGCGGTCTGTGGATAAAGGGCTGGGAAGGGGTTTTCGCCTGCTAGGGTTTCTCCGACTTGGGGTTTCTTCGCGATGGCTCTCCGAAGTCTCATCTCGAGGTCCCCCTCAGCCATGGGTTCGCTCTCCGTGCTCTTCTCTGCTCGCGGGTTCGCCTCAAAGACTGTACCTTGGGCGCCGATCGCTCGCCCTGCAGAGATCTTCAAGCTGCGCCCTCTCGCTTCGGCGCTGTTCTTGCCCACCAAGCTTTCCCTTGTCGGTGACGGGCCGAGGTGCTTTTCCACGCGACCGACAACTTCATCTCTCAACGATCCGTCTCCTAACTGGAGTAACCGACCGCCCAAGGAGACGATCCTGCTCGATGGGTGTGATTTCGAGCACTGGCTCGTGGTGATGGAGCCGCCTCAAGGGGAGCCGACTAGAGACGAGATCATCGATAGCTATATCAAGACTCTGGCTCAAATTGTCGGCAGGTCTATTTCGCTAACTTTAGTATCATTTGTTTCTTACTGTATCTGCGGTTATGCGTTTTCTTAATTTTTCTGTAGCGTTTGTGTAGAATATCTTTCTATTCATTTAGCGTGTATTTGTTTCTAAACTCCTTTTCTGCTGTTTCTCTTTTTATGCGTTTTTTTTCTCCTCAATCATCTGTCGACGTTGTTAATTTACCTAAAAGACTGTTGTTTGACACATTTTTTCGTTCTTGTATAGTAGTGGAATATTTTTATAACAAATACAATCAGCTGAGGAGCTCATACATCTATTTAAACGAACATCGTCGAAAGCTTCTATGCTTCTTGTGGATGCTTCTATGTGTTGTTTTTGTTTTTATTTTTGGGCTACCCGGGATAGAAATTTGTATTTTCATTTCTTAATGTTGGTCTGCAAAATTATGAAGTGAAAAATTTAATAGACATAGGTTATAGTTACTCTGCTTTTAGAAAGCCGTTGCCTTTATAATTTCTTAGTAGGATATTATTCTTTTGTCATATACTGATAACACGTCATTAAGTTTCAATTTTCCAACTTTATGAGATATTCTTGTGGCTATTTGCAGCGAGGATGAAGCACGAATGAAGATTTACTCTGTGTCAACGAAGCATTACTTTGCTTTTGGAGCCTTAGTTTCTGAAGAGCTCTCGTACAAGATCAAAGGTAATATCCATTCTTACAATGTTTCATATTACCCATATAATTATGATTTTTAATCCTATCTTTCTTGCCTGTGCCATTATTTGCCGGGCAGAGCTGCCAAATGTACGCTGGGTCCTTCCTGATTCCTATTTGGATGTCAAGAACAAAGATTATGGAGGCAAGCTTTTAGAACCTAACCTAGATGATAGTCAGAAACCATGTTGATAAGCAAAATGTCTTTGTTCTTTTGCAGGTGAGCCATTCATAGACGGGAAAGCTGTGCCGTATGACCCCAAGTACCACGAGGAGTGGGTAAGGAACAACGCGAGGGCGAACGAAAGATCGAGGCGCAACGACAGGCCCCGGAACTTCGACAGGTCAAGGAACTTCGAGAGGAGAAGGGAGAACATGCAAAGCCGGGACTTCCAGGGACAAGGCCCAGTGTCCGGTCCACCGCCACCTGGCCCGAACCCGTCTTTCCAAGGCGGAGCCCCCTTCCAGAATCAAGGTCCTCCTCCTTCCCCGGGTGGCTACGCTCCTCAGGCAAACCCCCCGCCACCGCCGCAGTACGCGTCGGGCCCGCCATCTGGTCCTCCGCCACCACCGCAGTACTCGTCCGGCCCGCCGTCGGGTCCTCCGCCACCTTCGGGAGGTCCTTACCAGAATCAGGGACCGCCATACCAGGCAAACTATGCCCCCAACAGCAATGCACCTGGTGGGAATGCCTATCAAGGTGGCGGTGCTCCGTATCCGCCTAGTGGCAGTGGTTTCCAAGGCGGGGCCGGGGGCGGTTACTCGTCAGGCGGCGGTTACCCGTCTGGCGGCAGTAACTTCCCAGATGGCGGTGCTGGCTACCCGTCTGGCGGCGGTAGTTACCAAGGCGGCGGTGGCGGGTACCCGTCCGGCGGCGGCGGCAGCGGAGGTGGCGGTAGTTACCAAGGCGGCGGTGGCGGGTACCCGTCCGGCGGCGGCGGCAGCGGAGGTGGTGGTTTTCAGCAAGGCGGCGGCGGAGGTGGGTATCCCAGGCAGGACAGCGGCTTCCAACAGGGCGGTGGCGGCGGCGGCGGTGGCGGCGGTGGCGGCGGTGGCGGCGGCGGCCCCTTTCAGGCGAGAGACGTGCCCGGCAGAGATTGAATGTTGAAGACGGGGCATGCTTGTTCATAATAGGAGATTACAAGGTTGCTGCTGGGTCTGTGTTGGGTGTCAGGATTTCGGAGTGGCAAACTTTTTAATGACTTTTTAATGTGTTTGCTGGGCTGGCAAACTTTCTGAATGATCGATTTCGGAGTGCTTTTTTTTTCCTCGGTTTTTTTTTCTAAATTCTCCAATCTGAATTTTGGTCGCAGGGATAGACCTTTCAAAAATTTAATCGCGATCCATAAAATTCTGCTACATTAATTTTCTCTACCGGCTTCGGGGACGTGTTCTCGCGTCCCGTCACCGATAGAGCCAGTAATTTCAGGCAAGTTTAGTTCTTTGCGTGCACTCTTTGGAAATCGGCGAGCAGGGAGGAGATCTGAAGCTGTGAGACTGAATTTTTGAGCTGATCTTCCTTTGTTCTTCATCCTGTCAATCGTAATCGTTGCTGAATCCGTGGTTTTTTCACTAGATCGAAGTCGAGAGGGGTGCCCTTTTGAATGGAGTTCGAACTTGCCTTCTAGGGTTAGCGCGCAGATTGAAATCGGCGATGGCTGAAACCGCGGTGAGCTTCTCCAGCGCTGATTACTTTCAACAATCAGTTGCTCACGGCAATTTTTAATCAGGAATTGCCGCAGGGCCAGATTCTGCGCTTCAAACTCTTCGACAGTGCGGTCGACGAGGGGTTCTGGCGGAAGCTCTCCTCTCTCAAGCTCGATGTCCTTCGCCTAGATCAATCCCCGATCGATATCACGGGCAAGAATTCTCTTAGATATTCTCGCAATTTCTGCGTAGACTTGACGTGAATACGCGATCTGTTCTTTTTTCGTTGATGACAGGTTTCTTCGCTCCGTGCTCTCATCATCGGATTTCTCAACGTTTGATCCTGCAAGCTGAGTCTTTGCCGGAGTTCGCCGGGGATCAACAATCGGCGAGACCTGTTCTTCCTCAGAGAAATCGTAACAGGTGCCCCGTTCCTGGCGTTCTCTACAACACGAACACATTGGAGAGCTTCCATAGCATCGATAAGAAGAACCTCCTGAGATTGGAAGCCGAGAAGGTGTGCCGAGAATCTACATTTCTATTTAATATTATCGCAATTCATGAGAAAAATTCCATTGTTCTTCGCTGCTGTTTAGATTTTGCTGGACATATCTACTGGGAAAGTGGAGGAGGATTGCTCTACGCTCTTGAGATTTCTCGTTATTTCATACGCTGATCTTAAGAAATGGACCTTCCACTACTGGTTTGCGTTTCCTGCTTTGGTGATGAACCCTCCGGCAACGTTTCTTTCTCTGAAACCTGCTTCCGAGGCTTTGAGCACAGAAGAAGCAAGTACCAAACTTCTACATAGAAATGTAAATTAATCATTTAAGTTTCACCTCATCAGTATCTTCCCTTTCCTTCAAATTTCAGGCTGGCAGCTTGGCAGCGGCCTGCAATCTATGGCGAAGCTCAAACTCCACAATGGGTTGAACTTCTATCTTTTACAAAATCTTTGCACAATTCTATTGTCGTGTTTTTTGCTCTTCTCTTGACTTTATTTCTTGTAGATGTGCCGTTCTTCCTGGTTAGCATCGGTGCTGACTCTCGCGCCATGATCAGACCTCTGAGAGACTGGGACTCTTGCCAAGGTGATAATCAGAAGGTCAGTCTGAGCTGAAAGGAAATCTTTTTTTTTGCTGAAATTAAATTAAATTACCTTTTTGGGCATCCATATTCTGCAGTTGCTGTATGGGTTTTATGATCCTTGTCATATTATGAGCAACCCAGGCTGGCCCTTGAGGAACTTTCTTGCCTTCATTGGGTTGAGATGGAAGGTGGGGAAAGTTCGATTCTTCTGCTACAGAGAGAAACATGGCATAGCCGACTTGGGCTTGTCCCTCGTTGGGGAGGCATCTGTTTCAACATCCCAAGGTTGAAACGAGTCTTGGAGCTAGAACATAAATCTTTTTCTTGGCTAATTTTTTTCTTCTTCCCCTTCTAGATTGGGCAGAAAGTCGATCGGTGCCACAGGCAACTGGCTGGGAACCAAATGCTAATGGGAAATTAACTTGCAGGACTGTCAACCTCAAGGAATCCATGGACCCTGTCAGGTACTGATCAGATCCTTAACCCCTGTAATGGTAGTTCTAGGGTTAGTTTCTCTTTAAGTACCTGTATCCCTCCCTCGAGGGCAATCAAGAAGCTGTTGGTTTCTGTGAGGTACTCAACAGTCTTGGCGTATAAAATCTGACAGACCGAGATTCTGATTTCCCCAACAGTGATGATTTTATTGCAAATTTCTTGCAGTTTGGCAGTTGCTGCCGCCGATTTAAACCTCAAGCTTATGAAATGGCGGGCGCTACCGACCTTGGACGTCGGTATGTTGTCAGATGTCAAATGCCTTCTCCTTGGTGCTGGCACTCTTGGATGCCAGGTTGCCCGGATGCTCATGGTGAGAATTTCTCTATCTTCCCCTTATCCACTTCCTTCTCTCTCTCCATCTCACAAATTCTATGTTGTAACAGGCTTGGGGAATCCGTAAGATGACTCTCGTGGACAACGGTCGTGTGGCGATGTCCAACCCGCTGCGGCAGTCTCTTTATGAACTGAGTGATTGCCTTAATGGGGGTGACATGAAGGTCAACGCCGCTACCAAGAAGCTGAAAATGATATTTCCAGCTGCTGTGAGTTTCTAAATTGGGGAGCTTGTCTCCTTTCTCCTGTGGCTTCTATCTCTTTTCTCGATTCTTTGATTGGTCAGATTCATTTTGACAGGAAGCAGAGGGCATTATAATGTCAATTCCCATGCCAGGCCATCCTGTGCCAGATCAAGAGATGGAATCCGTGATCGAAGACTGTAGAAGACTCCAAAGCCTGGTTGACTCCCACGATGTCGTCTTCTTGCTGACTGACACTAGAGAGAGCCGCTGGCTCCCAACCCTTCTGTGCGCTAGCCTCAACAAGGTAACTTAAAAGTCAAAGTCAACGGCAACCTAAGTCAAACCCATATAATAACGGTTCATCCTGTGCTCAGCTTGCAATTACCTCAGCCTTGGGATTCGATAGCTTCCTTGTGATGCGCCATGGTGCAGGCCCCTCTGCCATTGACTGCAGTTCCTCTGGCCTTATCAACAACCAGCCCAGTGACCGATTGGGATGCTACTTCTGCAGTGACGTCATTGCTCCAACAGATGTAAGTGTATGTGATACGAACCTGGATCTAGGCTTGTAACGGAAGGAGGGCAGAGGGCGAGGTTAGGTAGAAATTCCCGGGGTAGAGAGGTGAAACGGGAAGGATCGAAGAGGAGGCCGAGCAGAGGGGGGTAGGGATCGGTCGAGGATGAGCCACCTGACGATGCGGTGAGGTCGAGATGATCACAAGGAGGGGATCGTAGATACAGAGAGGGAGGACAGACCTAGACCAAGAGTACTTCTTTCTTCTTCTTCTTGGCTCACTATCTCGATCCTCCCTGTCTCAGTCCTGTCCCCTTGACCGTCCAGCGATCCCCTTTCCCCGTGATCGTCTCACTGGATCTTCAGCCGGCTCCCCTCCAATCCGATCCCTACCCTTGCCATTCGGTTCTCTTCTAATCTCCGACGATACCCGTCCCTGTGATCATCAACCCTTCACTGTATCATCAGGCGGCTTGTCCCTGGTCGGTCTCCCCATCTGTTCGACCCCTCCTATCATTCCCGTTTTGACTCTCCTACCCCGGGAACGTCTACCTCGCCTCGCCCTCTACCCTCCTTCCGATACGAGCCTAGGCGGAGGTTCGTATCACTATGATGCATATTTGGCTATCAAGACTGGGTCAAGTCAATGGCTGAGGAATTTGGTCATGCTGATGAAAATTCAGTCAACGTCGAATCGCACTCTGGACCAGCAATGCACGGTGACACGGCCTGGGCTCGCGCCGGTGGCTTCCGCACTTGCCGTTGAGCTCTTGGTGGGGATTCTTCACTCCCCCGAAGGGTAAGGACATTCTGCATTTCGAATGCGCCATCTTTTGAGGTTTATTTTTTCTCTTTGAGTGTTCACGCTTGTTGCATTGTGATGGTTGACTGGCTGGGCATGCGTTATCAAGGATTCATGCTCCTGCCGAGCATGCCAACTCAGCTGGCCCTGTTGAAGACCGGCCTCTCGGGATCTTACCTCATCAGATCAGAGGCTCATTTTCTCAGTTCTCTCAAATGACACTGCTGGGTTATTCGTCCACAAGCTGCACAGCCTGCTCCACCGCTGTGAGTTAACAGAGAATTTTTGCATTGCTCTTCGTCTTGGCATTGACTTTGTGTTGTGGGTTCAGGTGGTGTCAGAGTTCAGAAGCCGCGGGATGAAGCTGGTTGCACAGGCTATTAATCACCCCACTTATCTGGAGGATCTCACGGGGCTCACCGAGCTGATGAAATCAGCCAACTCCTTTGACTTGGAGTGGGATGCTGATGATGACTCAGACTTCTGAAACGACATGGCATTGATTATTTATCTCAAAATCAAATCACCATTTGCATACAAGTGCAAGGATAAAGTTACAGGTCAGGGGGCCCCCTGGAAATCTCCGAAGTCATCGTCGACTGCATCAACCTCGTGTATTTCATGGTCAACAAATGACTTTGACTTCTCGAGTGCGGCGATTGGGGGGACATTGGCAGGAGGCGGAGGAGGAGGCTGGAGTTGAACCGGGGCTGGTTTACTTGAGGAGCTCTGCTCCAGGGAGACGAATGGCTTTAGACTTAGATTCCCCTTCTGTTAATGCATGTAAAAAAGCTTAATGATTGGTTTGATGGGTCATTAATGTACACAGAAACAAAGCATACATTTTTTATCTGAAGCACTAGGGTTTCCCCTTCCCTCAAGCTGTAGTCAACAGAGGGGTTTGATTGAAAATGCTGCTCCATCTCCTCTGCCGTCTTCCTTTTATCCAAGTATCTTTGAATTGGTGAAGGAAAAACAAGGAGAAGCCTAAAAGGAGGGAACTTTACTTGCATAATTGAGGAATTCAATATAAATTACTCAAGGATACTTCATGTGGTCATGCAGAGCAGCCTGGAAGTCATAAGCTTGGGTTCTTTCTCGGAACCCCATGCCAATGAATGCATGCCTAACACGCCCTCCTGAAAAGCAATGATAGATAGATAGATAGTTAGATAGATAGACTATATATATAAATTTATATAAATATAAATATAAATATATATATATATATATATATATAGAGAGAGAGAGAGAGAGAGAGAGAGAGAGAGAGAGAGAGAGAGAGAGAGAAGGGATCCCATCGATTGACACATTTTAGATATGAATTACCCCCAAAGTCTGAGAGAGAGAGAGAAGTGATCCCATCGATTGACACATTTTAGATATGAATTGACCCTAAAGTCTGAGAGAGAGAAGTGATCCCCTCGATTGACACATTTTAGATATGAATTGCCCCTAAAGTCTGAGAGAGAGAGAGATAGATAGATAGATAGATAGATAGATAGAGAGAGAGAGAGAGAGAGAGAGAGAGAGAGAGAGAGAGAGAGAGAGAGAGAGAGAGAGAGAGAGAGAGAGAGAGAGAGAGAGAAGTGATCCCATCGATTGACACATTTTAAATATGAATTGCCCCTTAAATCTGAGTCATTCAAAAAATTTTAGATTCTCATTGAAAATAGAATGCATAAAAATAGAGAGGCAAGGGAGTCTTACCCAGGTTCTCTTCAATTCTCAACACGAAATACCTAAAAAATCGTCCAAATATAAGAAAAAGATGCTTGAAAATGCTTGGAAAAGAGAAAAGAGACGACAAGATATGGGGCAATAGAGCTAAACCAAAACCTGCTGCTGTCAATCACCGGCTCGACTGGGTGCGGTTCTCCCTTTCTAAGAAATGCACGAGCATAAAGTTCCCCTGTTTCAGAGATTTCCAAACATAAACTAGTGTGCTACTAATTAAGATTACGACGCATTCATTTAATGATCTTACATGAAGCTGATCAGAATTTCAAGATGAAGATGATAGTGAAGGAAAAAACAAATAAGAAAAAGAAAGTGTTATGTCATCACCGGTGTTCTTATCTTCAAGCTTGATTATGCATTCCTCTCCTTTGCTTATGACCTTAAGGGATCCCTCCCAAACCCATTTATTGACATTCCATTCATCAGCCCTGGAGAGAAATCAATTCATACCTTCTGGGGAAAGTTTATCAAAGATGAAAAAATAAAGATACAATTTGAAACGCCTAAATGATAGGTACGAATAGAAATATCCAATTGAAATTGATCTTGAAGGGGTCGTTCCTATACTCAAAGACAGCGAGATCAAACAATTCGATCTGACCTGTACGAAGCCGCGGTCTTCCTTGGAGGTATCTGTCCAGAAGCAGATCAGAGAAAGAAAGAATTCATCAAATTAAACCGCGGCGGAAAATCCTACAGTACAAGGCTCAGGAATCGAAAGAAAAAGCGAAAAATAAAATCAAACCAAATCACAAGCTAACCAAGTACACGTAGCATTCGTTAACGTGGAAGAGGATCAATTCCAAGGCCTCTGATTCTTCCTCCGAAGATCTCTGCTGCTGTTCTTCCTCCATCAGCTCTCCGCTCGACGAAGAACAGGAATCTCGCAAGCCGTGTCAGACTTAAACCGGGTTTATAATGACTTGAACCGGCACCCGAACCGAACCGGACCGGACGAAATATTCGAGAATCTTCTAGATGCCCCCATCATATAAATAACACCGACGCAGCCTCAATTTCAAAATCTAGGGTTCGACGAGTTCCTCCTTCCTGGAATTTTAGGGTTCGCGGGAGTTCTTCGTTTTTGGAAATCTAGGGTTTGTGGAGGAATTCTCAATCCGCTCCATGATGGATAATTCGATCAAAAAGCGCAAAGGCGAGGAGAACGGCATCGTCGACGCTGCTGTAGCGGCGTCGAGATTGGCGCCATCCGACGCGCGGAAGATCATCGAGTCGTTCTCCAAGGAGCAGCTCTTGGAGATCGTCCAGGAAGCCACTTGCAGGCACGGCGACGTCCTCGCTGCTGTCCGATCGGTCGCCGATCAAGACCTTTCTCAGCGTAAGCTGTTCATCCGAGGTCTCGGTTGGGAGACCACCGCCGATGGCCTCCGATCCTTGTTCTCGGCGTACGGGGAACTCGAAGAAGCCGTTGTTATCATGGATAAGAACACAGGTAAGAGCAAGGGTTACGGATTTATCGTGTTCCGGCATATAGATGGCGCGATCCTTGCTCTCAAGGAACCGAGCAAGAAGATCGACGGGAGGATGTCTGTATCGCAGCTCGCGTCGTCTGGGGCTTCTGGAGCTGCGATTGCGCAGCCGCAAGCCGCCGACGTCGGTCTGCGGAAGATTTACGTGGGGAACGTGCCGTATGATATGTCGTCGGAGCGGCTGCTCTCTCATTTTTCTTCTTATGGCGAGATTGAAGAGGGGCCTCTAGGGTTTGATAAGCAGACGGGTAAGTCTAGAGGGTTTGCATTGTTTGTTTACAAAACAGTCGACGGAGCGAAGGCGTCTCTTGTTGATGCGACTAAGGTTATTGACGGGCACACGATGGTGTGTAAGCTTGCTGCGGATGGGAAGAAGGGAAAGCCTGGGCAGATTGTTGATCCTAGCTCTGGGGGGCGGGTAGGCGTTGTTGCAGCTGCTACGTCGATTGCTCAGGCGTCCACGTCTGGCCCCTTGCCTGGTCAGTTTAGTGGGCCTGGAGCTCTCCCCTCGTATGGAGGTTTTTCTGGGCCTGGAATTCAGGGCCAAGGAGTAATGGGTCATCATCAATTTTTGAACCCCGGTGTTTCATCATCAGTGCTGTCGGTAGGCAGTCAGGGAGGTAATTTGGGTAGTGTAGGTAGTGGATATGGAGGGGGTTTGGGCCCATTTTCATCACAGTATGGCGGTCCTACGCCTCCTGCTTTTGGGGCAATGGGTGTTTCTTCTTCATTTAGAATGGTTCCCAGCTCTGCTCCCATGTCTTCTGGTAGTTACCCCGAAGGGAATTATGGGTTGTCCTCTGCTTACCAGCAGAATGGGTCATCTCCTGCCCAGAGAGGCCCATCCGGAGTAATATACCCTGGTGTGCCCCCACCGTATTTCTAAGGTATTCTTCTGTATGCTTTGCCTGATTGTTTGCTTTTTTTGGTTGTTTTTGATCGTCTATCTTGGGAGTTTTTAGTGTTGAGTTGTCTTGCTTCTGTCATACCGATTTGTTTGAGTGCGTATTCTGAAGGATGTTGCCTGATTGTTTCATCATGTGTGCTGCCGTTTTCCAGCGCTTAATTGGAAGAATGTGTTGCATGATTCTGTCTTCAATGTTTTTCTCTTTTTGTTTAGATAAGTGAGGGATACTTTTGGTGCTATCTCTTATTTCATGTTCATGCTTGAGGCTGATGCGTTTGTTTTTCTTTTCTGCTTGGAAATGTTATGGCCTAAGTTTTATTATTTTGTGTTTTGTTCTTTATCCTTTTTTTTTGCTCTCTGCTGGGTGATTCATTTGCTTTCATTTCTTTTGTAACCTCAAAGTTGCACTCTACGATTGTCCATAATTTTAGGGATTTACATGAATTCATGTCTTTCTAAGAAAGTGGTGTTCATGTACATATATTTAAACTATTGTTGTCTTAATTCCATTGGTGGAAAGACTTTCATAGAGTTTAATCTTCTCTTTAGAAAATGGAAAAAATTTTATAACAAAATTACATGCAGTAGCAATTTCGCATGCTTGTTTTTCCTTCTATTTTCTTCAGAGCTGTATATTGGCGCTGTCGCAAGTTCTGTTTGTTCAGTTTGTTCTTTGTTGGGTCCACGGTTGCCATGGTGACACTGTCTAGACCTTTATTTAACTGCCACTAAACTGGTGATTGTCTGTCTGAGAATTTATTTCCGTCGATCGACGCTATATAAGATAAGATTTTTTCTGTCATCTCTCTTGTAAATGATTTCCCTGCAATGTCGGTTAGTCATGATCTTTTTGGCGAAACCTATAAATTGGATGCAAACTCGGGCATTCGGTTTTGACCCCGAGGAGATCCCTTAATAAAGCTTGTGGCTCTTCATAACATTTCACTGTACATGTTACCGTAGATAGTAGCCATGTATTGTATCCATAGGTCAGCCTTTTCAATGGGAAGTACAAGCACAGATTTACCAAAACGCCCCCAATTAGCTGAAATTTTATACCAAACCATGTGGATCCTTTTGGATACCATCTTTGATCTCCCTCTTTTATTGGAAGCAGTTTTTACTAATTTAGGATGTATGTCTGAAACGACAGTCTTATGGATATGTGAGGCTTGCTGCGAGTATCAAGAACATTTCGGTAAACCTTCTCTGGAATTTAATGACCTGGGAGTTCTTATTAGGCCTTTTGATAGCACTAATGGATGCTATGTATTCTGCATATTACTTTGTATTTGTGTCGATTGATGAATTCTTTTAGGTATGCAATGTCTTTTTGATACCTCACTTCTGGATTACGGAAGAGATTCCTCAGTTCATGCGTGATCACATGTTTCTAATTGTCATTGTTTTCATTCTTTGACTCGATTTGATGCTAGACAAACCTCAAGCTGTGTAAATTAGCAATTTAATGTTATATCTAAATAGCATAAAATCTATCGCTGTTTCCAATATTGAATAGGGTATCGCGTGCTTAGTCTACTGACTACTGGTGTTGCTTTCTCGTTTTTGGTTTTTAATTTTATCTGAATGTGTTATTCAGGTTATGATGATCTTGGGAGAGAACGCTTCTTGAAATGGTTGTTCTGAATGCGGGAATATTTTCTGCTGTGATGGTTCATATGCCAACTGTTTGGTTCTCTGCTATGCGATATATATACTCTTAGCTCTCTTTGGTCTCCAGAAGTGATCGAAGAATTGCAAGTTCAATGTTTAGAGCCTTAATATTTAGGGTTTATTTCACTTGTCTAGCTCCTCTGCCTTGTGCTTCTCAACCCATTTTCTGGTTGTTTGTAATTCAACTCCAATTTTCTCTTTGAGTAGCTTTTTATTCCTTTTTTGTTCTCATCTGCTCGACATTACGACAAGATGGTTGGCTTTGCTGTTTGTTTTGAGTATGGTGCGTAATATGTTTGTTATATGATCTTGATCAGAGTAGAGTATGAAACGCTCTTAATGTTTTGTGATATAACGTTGCCTTCGTTAATGTTTGTATTCGGCAGCTTGATGCTGCTTAAAATCTTATTTTTGAGCGCTCTTTGAGTTTTAATTTTTGTCCCTTTTATTGTCGATTTAAGTGAGAGTTAACTTGTCCGTTTCGAGTTGTCTCCTTGACGTCATGAATCCGGTCCAATTCTATTGTCCTGGTTTCATTTACATCTGAAAGATTTAGGCAAACCCGAGAATAGTATGTTGTGATTTGTTTTTTGTTTTCTAAATGCGATATAAGTGGTGTAACTGGAGTTTTTAGTGCAAGTCTTGTTATAAGTTCTTAGCATGCTTGAGGGAGAAAAAAAATCTCAGTTCATAGCTTACTTTTAACTTATTAATCTGAGTGTCGAATGTGGCAATGAATTAACGAGGTCCTCTAGAACTCGAAATGAGTTCAGACTATACCCTTCCCATTTTTTCAGTGGATGATATGATAGAGTGAATGGGACCTCTTCTTGATGCATCTCTTCGTTTCATCTTTATGTGCTATTTCCGTTATTCCTGTTATTCTTTGGAGTATGAGAGACATTGTCAAGCTTCTCCCACAGGTCGGTAGCTTTCCAGTCCTATAGTCAATTGATTGCTAGTTAAATCTTTGATCAAAGTTATGTTTTTCTGCTTCTGTGAAAATGTTGCAGAAAGATTTGTGGATATACGAGCTCGTGGATAGATAGTCTTCTTTGTGAAAGTCACTTGAATACCTAGTAATCTGTGGAAACTTTTAAACCATCTCAATGTCATTTACTTACTATTTTATTTAGATTTATTTATTAAGTAGCAGCAGTAAGAGTTAATTTCGCACATTTAAATGTGATTTATCGACTTACCTATTTACCAAAAATATAAAAGTTTTCTTAAATTTGAAAACGTTACGGGGTAGTAACTCTCAGGCCTTTGATCGAGAAATCAAAAAAGCAAAAGTAATATTAGCGTAGCCAGTCTCGTCAATACTGTTAACGAAAAATGAAGGCTGAATCCCCGAAGCACTCATGCATAATCTGAGTAGAATCTCTTCGCTAATCATTATTACCCTAATTAAATGTACTTTTAGCGAGATATCATCCTGATCTATAGTTAATGGATTTACAAGACCTCAATTGCAGTATCTCAATTCCGCATATCTAGAATAAAAAGGAAAGAGTTCAATTGGAACTTGAAGTAATAGCTGAATGGGTCTCAATAACTCTTTCGGGAGACGCTAGACGATGGGACGAGATACTATTCGCAGAACAGTTAATAGAAGGAACTGTTAACAGTTAACATTGCGCTTCCCACAGTGATACTTCTATTGCTTCCTCATTTTGAGTACATGGCACTTTCCACAGATATATTTTTAAATTAGTGTCGTCTTGCACAGTATATCTATGTATAGTATTTCCATAAACATGGTGCTTTGTCATAAACAAGGTGCTTACGTTGAATTTTAATAGCAGATTACCCATGTGATGACGTTTGAGACAACTATACTCCCTTGTAATCTACAAATATATATATATGTTATTTCTTAACATAGTTACCTCGCTTCTTAATACATTATATATTATTAAATGTTTTAACTAGTTCCAATTTAAGTGACAAGGCTAATACAACCCCAATCCTGGAAAATCTCGGGATTAGTTCAACTATGAATTGTCTCATTTAGTACCCAGAACGAAGGATGTAAAAGATGAAGAAGATAGAAAAGTATTGGACACCTGCACGTTAGCTGTAGAAAAAAGACAAACCTACATTAATATGACAATTTGGCTGGTTATTTTATTTATATGGAATGAATTAAAAGAAGTTTTGTAGTTCAGTAAACGACAGATTTCTTAATTAGAAATCTTGTTTAGTGTTGGTTACTCTTGAAATCTAAAGTTCTTTTGTTTAGAAATAATGTGGCACTTGGATTCGAAGGATTTGTATTAGAAAAATTGGGTTGAATTAGAAAAATTATGGCTCTGGGATTCGAAGGATTTGTATCCCTTCAGTAAACCCTCCCAACTTTCCTTTTGATGTGGAGTATCAAATTCAAATGGCGGAGCTTTCATCGAAGGAGAGAACCAATGCAAATAAGAAAAAATAGGGATAATGTGAAATTTGAATAAAGCCATTTGTAAGACCTTTTCTTTCTTTGTATGCCTGATTTTGTGCGTCAGTAGGGCCTTAAGAGGAAGATATCTCTACCAGAAATCTTGGAATTGTTATACTTAGCTGATGGAAGTGTTTTGAGAAGCTCTTTGATTCCTCATCCTTTTAAAGAAAATTTTCAGGTTTCCAACCATGGTTGTCTCATCTTTGATTTGAAAACCACATGCCCGTCGGCAACTAATCTCTAAACTTCATCGTCAAACTTTTTTTTCATTCTCTCTTAATTTTACGTCCGTTTTCAATCATGCATATTCTTACACTTTATGTCCAGATTTGTATAAAATATTAAAGATTTGCCGATAAAATTCACTTTCCTACTCTTTTGCTGATCGTGTATAAAATTCTCCATCAACCGCAGCACTGCTATCGCCAATCACAGCCCAGGTAATTTATGGATCTTAAGTAAATTTTAAGAATTCCTAGAATTATATCCTTCTTGAGGTAAATCTGGAATGTCTTATGAATTATTCTAGGAGGTCATAAGGTATTAAGAAAATGAAATATAATTATGGTGTACAAAATTTTAAGAATATGTTTTCGCATTCTAATTTTCAGCTCAAAATTTAAAAAATACGGGTGATGACCCTTCACTTCCACTATTTGTTTAACTGAGTTACGTCGAAAATATAATATATATTTCTAATATTATAATTCCTGAGTGACAGATAATTATGTAAATCATATTAGAAGAGAACAGTAAAGGAGGTTTATTTGTAGGGTGCATTACATTACATGTACATGTCAAGCGTTTGTCCTATCCGCAATGCTCTTTCTTTTTTTAAAAGATCCACAATGCTCTTTTACACAGCAGAGCGGGAAAAAATATTTGAAATTTTCTATATTGAAGCATCAGCAATGATATATAAAGTCCGCTTAATGCATTTCCAAGTCAGTTATCATTATTTTACGCATCAAACTGATAGTGGCTGTTTTAGTTTTTACATAATACATATTTAAAGTACAGATAAAGAAACGCTATGTTTTCAATTTGGTAATATGTTAAGATAACTTTAAATACTATGCATGATAATGTGGGTCAAAATTATTTTGGAGGATACCGGAGGACATGATGATTTCAAGATTTTATGATTTTATTAAAACGAACTGTATCGTAATTTAAACTTCAATGATCATCTTTATTCATTTTCAGGATTCCTGAGGTTACCAGATCTGGGGAGCAGGTTGTGGGTCATGAAGTATGTCAATGGACCAATTGGCATGAGGGCGAGCTTATGTCAGCTCTAATTTCATCCAATGTTTTAGTACCATGTCATCACATCTTACCTGCAAACAAGGGCCATCTCAGCTATCTAATTAAAACTAGCCGCCTAGCCCTCTCCCTAATGTTAGAAGGAACCGTATTGTTTTTTTGGTATAGAGATGGACTCAAATAACTATCGGCTCAAATTCTTATACTCATTAGAAAGCTAGATTAGAACTTGGATTTGATCATGTAAAGCCATAAACCTGGATTGTTTGTGTAACATGTTTTCCAGAGACTAAGCCTTGATTTTCAATCTATTTTTAGTAACAACTGCTTACGAAGCCGAGTAAACAAGAGAAACAAGCCTAGTTTCCCGTGTTTCAACATTACTGGCAGTATAATAAAATACCTGTCTTGTTTTTAGGTGGGGTGTTTTTGTTGTATTGTCATCTCCATCTATCCACACACCTTTTGGTACACAAAAATCCAAAACAATGTCATCTCCTTACAAATTGCATTGGTCTCCCGAATATAGTAAACATTTTTGAAAGTGTAAGTGATTTTGTGCTCAAATATGCCATCTCTAGATTGAATATTCAGCTTAAGGTGATGGTAATATACATGTATTTACTTTATATTGTCTAATGGGAATGAGAGACCTTCCGCTGCCCAAAGTAAAACATTTGAATATCCACTATTGACTTGCTTTTGAGCAAATGCGTCGAGCAATCTGTAAATCGACAACATAGTTATAGTTCTACAATACTTAACCTAAAATTTGAACTTTACAATTTCAGCCCTTTTAACTTCAAGTTTACATTATTTTCCTGCGAATTTCAGGCGGGTTAGAGAGAATGGGGGTCTGGTTTTGCTCTGTCGATGCACAGAATAAGATATACATCTTTCCTTCAAATGAAGGATGGACCAGATCAAGCTTCAGAGTAAAGATATCACTCTTGAGGGCCATGACCTACCACTACGATAGCCTGAAAATTATCCCTAGCCCAGATATGGTAAGATTACTCTGAAAGATAAGGTTACAGATGTATCCACACAATCTTTGCTGGATAACTTTTGCTTTTTTCTCCGTCTTTTCCCCCACGTGTCCTCGCTTTCCTTGTGCTCTGTTTCGGAAATACGTGGATATCAAGTCCTGGGGGGGTTTGATTCCTTCGCCTCGCCGCTATGAACCGTTGGCACGAAGCGTCGAAATTCATGATCGCTGTCACATCGATTTAGGTCCAAAACTGCAAAGAAGAGTCGTTGCAGATCAAAGAAAGATAGATGCGAGATGAAGTAAAAAATAATTCTTGGAAGCTAAAAAGTTATCCTTAATGGGTTTTTTTTTTTGGTTTAGACTTGTGGGTTATCTCTCCCTACTGACGGGGGCGAAAATGCCATTGAATTTGAGTCTCCGTAGGAAAGCAAAGAAAGAATAATTCTTGGAAAAATAATTCTTGGACGAGATGAAGTAAAAAATAATTCTTGGAAGCGAGAGATTTATCATTCATGAGGTTTTTTTTGTTTTAGACTTGTGGGTTAGCTCTCCCTACTGACAGGGGCGAAAATGCCATTGAATTTGAGTTTCCGTAGGAGAGGAAAGAAAGAATAATTCTTGGAAAAATAATTCTTGGACGAGATGGAGTAAAAAATGATTCTTGGAAACGAGAGATTTATCCTTAATGGGGTTTTTTTTTTGTTTTAGACTTGTGGGTTATCTCTCCCTCTTAAAAGGGGCGAAAATGCCATTGAATTTGAGTTTCCGTATGAGAACAAAGAAAGATAGCTACCAGATGAAGTCAAAAATAATTCGTGGAAGCAAGAGAGTTATCTCTCTTGCTTGTTTTAAAGTTGAGGGTTTATCTCTCCCTAGAGACAGGAACGATAATGCCATTGAATTTGAGCCCTCGTGGAAGATCAAAGAAAGATAGCTGCGAGATGAAGTAAAAAAAAAATTCTTGGAAACGAGAGAGGTAAATTTGGGCCTGCTGACAGTGGCGAAAATGCCAGTGAATTTGGGCCTTTATCTCAGTTGTCGGCTCTTGACAGAATACGGTTCAGGTAAATTTCATTACAAGTCAGCGAAAGAACATTTTTATATTTAAACTTTGCTCAGGGCCTCTATGACACGGTCTGAATTTTTTTTATTTCTTTTCTGAGATCTGATACTTTCGTTATTCAAGCACAAAAGAAGGCAAAACGAGTTACCTGCGTGATGAGTTAAAAAAATAAGTACAAGGAAAACGACGGAGTACGGTAATCCGGTAAACATGAAGAGAACAATACCCATCAGCGGCCTTAAAGCGAATAATTTTAATCATATAAAACAAGATTAACGGCAATGTAACACGGTCTGATTGTTTGTCTTCATTCTTTATGCAGATAAAAACATGGATGCGTTGTTTCAAAACTGAGACGCTGATTTGGATTGAATAGCTGAGAGTTGGTACGAGTGACCACTCTTTAAAATGGCTAATATATTCCTTGGTTTGAGATGAACCCATAGTCTGTCATACCTTTAGTC
>NC_135839.1:11600000-11790000 GCF_029677425.1 Wolffia australiana | reverse complement strand
GCTTGTTCTTTCTTCTTCTTCTTCTTCCATTTATCTTTTTTATCTTCTTTTTGTGCTTGTTCTTTCTTCTTCTTGTTCTTCATCTTCTTCTTCTTCTTCTTCTTCCATTTATCTTTTTTATCTTCTTTTTGTGCTTGTTCTTTCTTCTTCTTCTTCTTTTTCTTCTTCTTCTTCTTCTTGCATTTATCTTTTTTTAATCTTGTTTTTGTGCTTGTTCTTTCTTCTTCTTCTTCTTTTTCTTCTTCTTCTTCTTTTTCTTCTTCTTCTTCTTCTTTTTCTTCTTCTTCTTCTTCTTTTTCTTCTTCTTCTTGTTCTTCTTCTTGCATTTATCTTTTTTAATCTTATTTTTCTTCTTCTTCTTCTTCTTCTTCTTTTTCTTCTTCTTCTTCTTCTTCTTCTTCTTCTTTCTCCTCCTCCTCCTCCTGCTCTTGTTTCACTCGTCTTTTTTATTCATCTTCTTTTTGTTGTTGTTGTTCTTGGTGTTGTTGTTCTTATTATTATCCATCTTGTTCTCATTTGTCTACTTCTTCTTCTTCCTCTCATCTTCTTCATGTTCTTATTCTTCAATTTATTATTATTATTATTCTTTCTTTTTATTACTTTTCATCTTCTTTGGCTTCCTATTTTTTTCTCCTTTTTCTTACTATTACTAATATTTTCTTACTATTATTATTATTCTATTTTTTTTCTTCTTTTTCTTATTCTTTTCTTTCTTATTGTTATTATTATTATTATTATTATCATTATCTTTCTTCTTCTCTTTCTGGTTTTTTTATTCTTCTTCTTATTCTTCTTGTTCATCTTCTTTTCCTTTTTCTTCCTCTTTTTCTTCCTCTTTTTCTTCTTCTACTTCTTCTTCTTCTTCTTCTTCTTCTTCTTCTTCTTCTTCTTCTTCTTCTTTTTCTTCTTCTTCTTCTTCTCCTCCTCCTTTTTCTTATTCTTTTTCCTTCTTTTTCTTCTTCTTCTTTCCTCCTCTTATTTTTCTTCCTCTTCTGGTTTTTTATTCTTCTATTTTGTTTTTATTTTTTCAGCATCATTATCTCTTTGTTCTTCTGCTTTATTTTCTTTTTGTTCTTCCTCTTCTTCTGCTTTTTCTTCTTGAGTTTTTTTCATTGTGATTATCTTTTTTTCTCTCTCTGCTTATTTATTATTTTCTTTTTATCGTTATTCATTTTCATCTGCTTCTTTATATTTTCCTACTTCTTATTATCATTGTTCTTTTTCTTCTCATTTATCATCTTGTACATTTTTCCTTCGTTATCTGTATTTTTCGATTGATTTTCACAGTTTTGTTTTCGGTCTCATCGTCATGCTACATTTCTCCTGACGTCTAACACTTTTAGCTTTCATGAGTTAAGTTATCTCTTCCCTTGATGTCGGGGCCGCCGTCATGCCGTCTTTCTAAGTTTGTAATTTTAATTTAATATAGGCGGCAAGTCCGAAGCGTCGTCGGAACGAGTCGTCAATAACTTGTGCGGAAAACTATGGCCCGTTTTCTGCAACCCCATTACGCATGAGCTCCTTTTGCAATAAGGGTGGACTCATTAAAGGATTGAAACTCGAGCACCAGAGTAAAATTCGGAGGTATTCAACTAACCTCATCACACAAAAAGTCCTTTTTGTTTCAATCAGCCTAGGGCTGCCCGTCTGAAAGTCATCGTGCCGAAGGGGGATTTTTTATATCATCGCTTACAAATATCCCAATTACACTCATCGTATACACCAGAGACAAGCCGTACGATTTACTAACCGCCCGTGAAGTGCCTCTGCTACCCCGCTCCGAAGAAGACCTCCCCTGCCGCTCTTCTTCTTGCGAGACCTCTTTTCCCTATCATGTGAGTCTCTTCTCTCTTATATTTTTATTTATTTTCTCATCAATTCTGAGTAAACATCTACACAGGTTGAAGGCGGGACGAAAGTTTTTCATATTTTCTTACCGAATTTGCCTCTTGACTGGGTGTCAAAACCAGAAAAGATCGAGTCAGGAGAAGCTTCTGAAAACTTTGGCGAGAGCTTGAGTTTGTAGTGGATCATCGTTGTCTATTCCATCTCTTATTTTTTAGCATTTTCCGTTCGAAAG
Organism: Wolffia australiana; assembly: GCF_029677425.1. Classification (NCBI taxonomy): domain Eukaryota; kingdom Viridiplantae; phylum Streptophyta; class Magnoliopsida; order Alismatales; family Araceae; genus Wolffia; species Wolffia australiana. Next base: position 11,787,920 of record NC_135839.1, on the reverse strand, counting down.
GTGTAATAAGAAAGTTGCAGTGGCTGCCAACGTGTACAAATCCACATCGTCACGTAGAAGAGATTTCCAGAAATAGAGTATAATCAAGTGCAAACGGAGTCATTTACATTTAATTTTTTTTGTTTCTACAAACTCTGCGTTGGTTTCTTCCTTTGCTTGCTTTTTCGCTGTAGTCTGAACTGAATGTTGTGATACAGTTGATTTTCATCAGCGAGATATTTTTCTGTTCATATTAGGGGCTTGTTGGCCTTGAAGGTGTTTTGCCCTAAACTGGCACGAGTGCCCCGATTTCCGTCGTTCGCATTCGGAACGTTTGCTTCAGAAGGCCTTGAAAAGGTTTGTACTTGTATTAGTGACGATGTTTGATTTATTTATTTTCTACCGGAAAATACCGAAGAAGACGATGAAATTACTCTGTGGCCATAATAACTGTCATTTTCAATCATGACCGCCTCCCGTTTATGACTGGTGACTCGCGTACGAGAGGAACTCTGTTGGATTAAGCAGCTTACCAAGACCAGTAGCTCTCTCTATGGCTTACTGTCCTGGACTACAAGATAAACAGCTAGAACTGAATATGAGGAGTCCTAGTAACATTTTCTTTAAGATGAAAGTTCCGTAAGGAGATAGGCATTATCAGTGGAGCACCTCAATACCAATAAACCCGAAATGGACAATCTTCACTGGCAAAGATGACGATAATGCCCTTACACCTGGCCAGTCAACTAGGTCAACATCAACAATCTCCCACTAGACCTGATTGACGTGCTACTGTACAATGTAGTTGATATAATTGCAGTTCAGGACCATCATTTCATTTTTAATATCTCTTGTAATATCGATCATATTAATACTCCATCAAGCATAATTCTGAACAAATGCACCAAATACTTGCCGCATTAAATATCAATACGAAATATATTTAATGAATAATCATGTTACCATAATGATTGCATTTTCATTCTAATAGTTTGCTTAAATACATTCTTATAGAATTGATCCGAGGGAACCTATGTCAGAAAGGCTCCATGAGTTAGTCTACAGTACTTTTTTATCTTCGAGAGCCCAATTTATAGCTTGGCACCCTAGGGCAGTAATCTCATCCTATCAGTCGGGTTAAATTACTATTTAATTATAATATCTAGAATGATATAAATAATTAAGTTTGGAGGCTAATAAAGGTTATTAGCTCACTAGAGTCGCTAAGATGAGTAACAAATTTGCTAAGAAGGACAAATGTAAATGATCTTTTAGAGGTTGAATATTATACATGATATTTTGCATTTTCAAGAGAAATATAATTGAGTTCAAATAGGAGAAGGCCTTGAATAAAATTCATCCACTCAAAACTTTCCAGATACATCATGATAAAGTCGTAAGACAGAGGTCTTAAGTATTTACATATGTATTCTGAATATCCATTTCCAAAGGATATTGGAGAAGGATATTAAAATATACAGATATACTGTGTATTTTGACTTACTAAGGCAGTATTGTGTTTATGGATAAAGCTGATCATTTGGCCGTTATTGCGTATACATTAATTACATATAGTTGGAGATATTTGGGGGAAAAAGTTCTCTTAAATTTTCATAATGAATCCCTTAGTATTATATCACACTAACAATCAGGGGGTTCACATCATGGCTGCATAAGTAATCCTTACTAGGGATGTCAGAGATATCTAAGTAAAATTCAGGGGTCCTCACCCCTGAATTATGCATCAAATATCAGGACAACAATCACTGTGTTCACCCCCAGTTATTCAAAGCAGGGAACTTTTAGTACTTCTCTTGGCTTGATCTGAATGAAAATGGTTTTGTAAACATAGTATATTGCACAAAAATCAGCTGGATTCATATCAAAACATGATTCTTTGGGGTTTCTTATCACAGCCTATTTGAGGCACTTTGTTCAACATGAGTCACATGCCGACAGGGTTATATGATTTTTCATGTTTACCTTATAAAAAATATTAAACATACTTCTTAGATATATCTATTTACCGAAACCATATTTATCAGATAATAATATACCCATAGAAAAAATATAGTATAATATAATTACATCCATGCTAATCACCTTTATTAATCTCTCTCTTCTTTGTTTTCCATCTATTCAATTAACTCTTCTACAATCAATTAATAACTATTCTTCCACCTATCTCTCTAGAGTTTAAAATTATTAGTAGATATATGTGTGCATGCAGATAGGTATATTTATATAAGTGGATTAGACATATGAACGATGGATTGTGAAATGATGATTGATATAATGCAGGAATGGATAATGTCGTTGAATTAGTATGGAATTGGAAAATGAAAATAATGCATAGAAAATCAGGAAGATAGATGACTTTATACAAATGCCAACTAAATTCTCTCATTCTCTGTCTTCGAGTTTTATAAGGAAAAATATTGAGATGGAAAGAACCATGCCTGAAGAGAGGTATTTTGAATACTCCATTTAAGCAGCTATTTCCAAACTACGAGGGTCAGTTCACATGTTCCTTATAAAGCTATTGTTTAGAGTATCATGGTGAGTAGTCATGCCAGAAATATGACTGAGTCATTACCACTTCCTATATATTTCTTCGTTGTGACAAGGATGAATGGAAAACTTAAAACATAACTTAACAGATATGTGTAAGAGACCAAGAAAATTAGGAAGGAAGTAATTTAATAAGCAAAACTATGATATGGATTAACGCTCAGTTGCATAATATTTTTTATTAATTAATATAATAAATCTATATTTATGAATGATGGTGATAAAAATGTAATTGATATGATTTTAATACGGAAGTTCTAATATGCATTATTTTACTTAATATTTATATTTATTGGCAAACTCCCCTTAAGTTTCTTAAAGTCAAATTGTAAGATTCTCACATCATCTTTAGGTTTTTAATTGCAAATACATTGATAGTTTGATAAGCGAATTTGGAGTCAAATGTGAGAAAACTAGACACCCAAACAATAACCTAGGTGAGAAGAGAATTCCCAGTCCACAAAGCATTGAAGTACCAACCCAATCATATTTAGGTACCCATGATTTTTTAAAAAACTTTTTTATTTTTATGGATCTTTCCTACCTTCATGTCTTACATATCCAAACCTTGGCCAACCAACGACGTTGATCTGATGAAGAGGTTGATTCATCATCACCACCTATTTTCTGGAGCTATATATGAAAAAATGTGGAGCATTAACTACCATCTTGAAATCGTCGCATCTCCTTTGTAAAATTGGTTTATTAGTCATCACCTTATGACTTCTTATTTGAGTACAACAGTAATTCTGAGGACCCATTCTTCTGCATGTTTATTATAAAATAGTGAATTGAAAAAAGATATTGGAGCTTTCTTTAGGAGCTGAGTTTAGTCACTATCCTTGGACTGGCACAAATTGAGGATTTTTCACCTCCATTCTTGGATATGTAAAAATTTATTTTGCTTACATTAGTACCTCAAGATAATGACCCATCATCCAACTCATATTTTCAATCTCTCCATCACATCCCATTTGAAAAAATAATATTTCTCCCAATGCCTACATTTTTGCATGTTTATACTTCTGACACCATTCGTGGCCACCGCACACAATACTTTTGTCGTGCCTCTGCCATCACACACCCGTGATCTCAAATCCATTTTTAAAATCTAGCAGAAATCATACATAGCCATTGACCTCACAAAAATTGGGGAAAGCGTGCCTATTGCTGCTTTCATGCACTGTCGCCGCCATCAAGTGCTTGCACAGATTCTATATTGTTAACCAGATGACTGTAATTGAATGGATCATATGCTCACAATTGTCATTTTACCACTAGAGTCTACACAGTCTCACACCAGACTGCTTCTATGTGCCACTGAAAGGTAAATATTTTTTTGTACTTTTGGGTTAAGCCATATATTTGCTTCTGTATATAAAACTAATATTGTTTTATTTTTTGAATTTTTTGAGTGCATACCTAAAGAAGATGATAAAATCCATGATTATATCATGGTGTCATTATGAATTATGGCACTGTAAAGATGAATTACTGAAAGGATTGTTTGAGATAGTCATTAGTTCCATTTTCAACTTATAGATAAAGCATACTAAGTAGCAATAAAATTCATTGTATTCGTGTGAGGTTTTTAAAGCTCATTGTATTCGTTAACTTGATGTTAGAAAATACACAAAAAAGAAAAACTTTCAGTACATTTAAGATTTTTAGTGTGAATTCAAAAAGATATTGCTAGTTTGTCACTAATTGAAATGTAAAATCAATTATATTTGACTAATCAGTTTGTTCTCAAAATTGGAAATTAGTCTTTAATATAAATTAGAGGTTTTATTCCATATATATACAAGGATACAATATTTTTTGAGGGAAAATCTAGACATTTAGTTGGTTAAATTATAAATTATGAGAAACTCTAAATGATAAACTGAAGTCTCCAATTGAACCTAGCATTTATCTAAACTTATTTTTTTTAAGGGTTAGCTTGATCTATTTCATGTCATCAAAATCACCGGTGACACTCATCAATAGAAATACAAATATTATCAGGCATAATACAAAGAGTGAACAATTTCAATTGAAAAATAAAATTATATTGATTGTAATGAAATTTGTAATAATCCCATATTCTTTAGGGACCAGATTAATTGAGAAATTTTTATACAATATGTGGGCTGTAAAGCTCGTGAAGATTCAGCCTTAACACATTTTAGTAAAAGACCGTAATGTGTGTTTTGAAAAATATTCAAAGGAATGCATAAATGGGGTTTATGATCTCACACAAAAGGTCCTAAGTCAACTATTTGACTGATAGAAAATGGATTACTAAGATACATAAAAAAGGCCACTAAGTTTGACCATATGTTGAAAAAGTCACATCAATAATTTAGGACTTAAATTTTGTAAGCCATGAAGATAAACATGTGATATAACACTATCCAAATATTTTTATGGATTTTCACCTCATTTGATTGGTTTTAAAACATTGCCAAATACTCAATAAGTAGCTTTGATTACTTAAGGCTGAATTTATTGATGATTTAAATAAGAATAAATACATCATATATGTGAGTGAAGTTTCCATATTTTTTAAAGCTGATGTGGTAATCCTCTAAACACTTGAGAGGTGTTTTGAACTTATGGCAAAACCTGTAATATTGGAATTCAATTAAGACAATTACTCTTCCACATTGGCTAATTCTAACCAATGCATCTGAATATTAAAATCTTGAAGAATTATAATTATGCCCTTTTAGTAGGTCTCTAAGTACATAGATCTATTTTTCAGGTCTAATTACAAAGTCTCCATTCCTATTGCTATTTCAAAATTACAATTAATTATAAGAAAGATCTTTTATCCTAGAGCCATTTTAAGCATATTGTCAGCCTTTCTTCAACAGTATATTGGTTCATAACGTTAATATGGGACTAGAGGGATTTATAACCGTATTTTTTGGTGCAGGGGATTCAATATTCAGACTTCAAAACAGCTGGCCTCCAAATTTACTTATTATAAGTTTGAATTACTTTAAATTCTTTAAAGCTGACCCTTCTAATAATTTTGATATCTTGAATATAAGTTTAATGTTTATTCTGAGATTTTGTTCAACATAAAAAGTAGTTTTTCAGAATAATAGAAGCGATAACACAGAATCTCATATTTGGGTTTAGTTTTGAAAATGTTATAGGGTGATAAGCCAATTTTTAAGTGTTTATAAAGTGTCATTTTAGATAAATAAATTTATGCAATAAATTTATAAATCCTTAAATAACTAATCAACCTACTATAGAATGACCAAGGATCAAACTTCAGAGAGGATAGGTATCTAGATATGAATTAGGGTTTCTATAAGAATATGTAAAGGTGAGAAGGATGAAATGATGATCATTGTGTTTTTATCTCCTTCCAAATATCCAAACACAAAGGTCCAAGTGATTAATATAAATAAGGGTTTTTATCTAAATCTTATTTGATTTTAATAAAAATATTCAAACCAAATCTACTCCTAATCGAATTTTTCTTTCACCTCGGTTCTAGTGATGCTCTCTTCATCTTCTTACCTTTGTGAGCCCGTGCATTCCACTTGGTGCTTTGGTATCTTACTACAACACAAATTAAGAAATGAGATGAGAATAAAATCACTAGCAGTTAATTAAAACACACACCTTGGCATCTCTTTGGGTTTTGTTTTACTATTGCTAGCAAATTGCTAGAAGCCACATAAAGAAACCAAGGAATGGATGATCTGAGAAAATCTTATATTTCACAAACTTGAAAAATTGGGAGTAATCAAATTCATACAATTTTGGGGCCTATTTAGAGAGGGTTCACCAGTTAGAAAATTGCTGGTGATGAGAGTAAGACACCACAAAATTTTCAAATCACAGCTCCATCCAGATCAAAAGTCATGGCCATTTGGAAAAATGCCTTTTTAGGGCTTTTTTCCAATTAACAGGACTTTTTCCAATTTTTCTGATTTTTAATGTCCGTTTGAGTTCATGAATTCATTTTATTTATCCATACAACATAGAATTTTTTGTTTTCTTTCCAGTGTTAAATATGAGAGTACATTTCCCATGAACACTAGTTATGTCACAAGTCGATAAGTTACCCATACTAACCAATAGCAACACATTTTTATTAAATTTATTTTCCGTAAAAACTCAGATTTGTAGACATTCACAAGCTGCAATGATAATGGAATCATTTACATCATAAATTTTCAGTTTTATCAGTTTTAAATAACTAAGTATGAGTGATATGAAAGTGTATCCACAGTTTACCATATCATCACATATATTCATCATACAATAACTATTGATAAACATAATTCCTGAATGATAAGGAGGAGTTTTTTTACTATGCTCCTTCATTACTTCATATGTTTGACGTATGTGAAAAAATATCAAGGCTTTTGAGACTTATCAAATCATTCACTATATCCTAAAGATACACAAACAAAATAATGTGTTATGATGAGTATTTCAAACTATTAAACCTTAGATGATCTCAAGAAAATAGTTCTAACCACTCTCTCGGATTTAGTTTAAACTTTTAAAATGAAAATTATTCACAATTTATTGTGCATCCAATAGGATTGTAATACTGATCTTTAAAATGGAAATAATGATTCAACTTATGGAATATATCCAATCGATAGATGAGATTTTCAAACCACGTTAGTATATAAGATGTCATGTTTCTCACATACATTCACGATTGGCACATGGGATTTAAAAATTAGTCAAATTCAAGATGTTTCCATCATGAAAAGTATGTTGTATGAGTTTAATTCACTAAACCCAAGTAATGCAGTAACTAAGTGTAATTTACATTACAAGTGGGTATATATTCTTAGTCAACGAAACAGTATAATTATATTCATTTACTAGTATATTTTAATTCTGAATGATACTTTATACAGTCTGGAGTAATTTTCTCAGAAAAAACTTTGAGTTAATCCGATGCTAGTTTGTTGGCGGAATACATGGAAATACTCAGCAACATAAGAATAATCTAGTAAAATTATAATAATTATGTCAAGATGCATGACACTATCAAGAACACATTCCATCTTGAAACCACTCATTCTCTTAAAGGTGTGTTGACCGTTTGGTGAGTTCTAGCACCATAATGGGGAATCCATTATCTATGAATATTTTTTAGCTAGAAATGTGGACGCCCAAGAAAATGAGGTTGATTAAAATATAATTCATTATCTATGTCACTACCCCAAAAGGTTTCATATACAATTATCTCTAGCATGGAAATAAAGCCATCGGACCTTAGACAATGACATACATAAAATGGTGAAAGGCCAACGATATTGCATTTAGTAAATATAATTTATATCCATTTCAGTTGAACTTGATTATCATATTTACAAAAATAACGTATCTAGGTTATTTAGACATTTTCTTCGGATGCCCATGGCTTGACCTAAGTTAGAATGGGTTGATCAAAGTTTCATCATGCCAAAATAATTTATAAAATGAAACAGAGCCTTGGACCTTCACCAAACTGTAAATAAATCCATTCAAATATATTCAAAACCATTACTTTCAGTAATGATGATGATTTATAATAGTTATTGTCATCATCATCCTAAATAAATGCACATTTTGACATCATTCTCTCATCCTCTCTTATCATTTGAGCAAGGCTAACAGTGCAAGACAATCTCACGAGGGAAAATAGTGAGGGATAAGAAGAACATAAAGTTATATAGAGGGTCAATGGAGACAAGCAGCCTAAGAAATGGATAAAAGAAGAAACTGAAAAATAAAATGTCAGACTTCTTAGTTCCTCCAACCAAGTAAAGGCTCTGCTAAAATATAAATCAAAAAACTCTCTATCTACGTGATGTTACATCAGGCTAAAAATTAAATAGTATCACTTAGGCTACACAATGTTACATCAACATGTTGATTCTATCAGATTCATATTTACTCTGTTCACATTAAAGAATAGTTACTGGTGTCTGTGGATGACTTCTCATGATTTTAATATTCGATTGAAAAATTTTCATCCCTCATATTACAAACCAATTAAAGATAGTCTAGGGTAGAAGCATACCAAGATACATCCTAATGTCGTAACAAACGACAACCTTAATACATGTCATTCAGCTACACGATGTAATAACAACATGTTGATTGCAATATTCCGTTCATGTTTAAGAGTAGTTACTGGTGTTCATGGATCACGTATCAGTCTTTAAATTGACTATTGTTTACTGACTTACTTGACAAAGATTTTAGTGTCACAAATGAAAATTTCACAGTTCATGCTGTCCTAAAGATTTGTTGATCATATGATGTTTGTTTCCTTAGTTAGAGTCGGCTGGTCAAGATTTGACCATGCCAAATACCATAGAAAATTAAACATATCCTTGGTCTTTTACAAAAAAAGTGAGCACAATCTTTCTAATGTATGAAAGGACCTACCGATGGAGCGCTCCCAAACAACCTTCACGATACATCATCGGAGCTACCCTTGATGTCACCAGTATCACCGCCGGTCTGTGTCCAGCCCGACCAGCACGCCAAACTGCCGATGAAGATGCCCCAGTTTAAATACCCCGAGTAAAACACGTCTGCACACATGCTCGTGTTTTAATTATGTCCAGCCCGACCAGCACGCCAAACTGCCGATGAAGATGCCCCGGTTTAAATACCCCGAGTAAAGCACATCTGCACACGTGCTCGTGTTTTAATTATCCATTTTTGTTCGCCCAATTCATGTTTTGTGTTTGTCACGACGAGTTCAAAGTACTTGCCATGATGTGTCCTTATCGTCGTGTTTATACGTCATTTTCATTTTCTATCCGTTAAAAACTTCCTTTTGTTTAAGTTTAAGTGTTGTAAAAAGGGTACCTTGTTGGGCCCCTTGTCTAAATGTTTGTAATGGGCCCATCATGGCCTTATATAAGACCATGATGGGGCACGTCCAAGACCAGATCTGGATTTCAATTTGTTGCAGTTACTCCACATTGTTCAGATCTCACCACGGAGAAGAAGATGAGGGAGAATGGGAGAAGGAGAGGAGGATAGGAGAAGAAAGTACAAAAGAAAGAGGGAGGAAGAAGACCTGCTACACGCCCCTTGGTCTTCTTGCTACACACACTATCATCTGGTGCAGAGCCCAGGACCCGTGTGTGTATCGTCTTCTATTGTGACCATTCCCGCCGCCTGACACACTCCAACTTGAAGCTGCCACATCCTCGCAGAAGCTACCGATGTAGCCTTCAGGTTTTTTTTTGAGACTCCCTACGGGAGCCCACGTGCTTGCTTTTGCGGGCGATCGATGAGGTACAGTTGGGATTTGTTAGGACGCACCTGGCTTCTGCCTGAGTGCGACATTGCACTCGCATTTTCCCATCGTTGCATGCTTCATGAAGACGATACGCTTTGCTACACTGGAAGAACATCTTGCCCGGATACGTTGATCCTGCCTTCCAAACGGCGTGACCTATCGCCCGACCGCCATGTCCCAATTGCACGCGCGCCGCATATCTCCAAGGCATTCCGCTCCCTCGCATCTGTTGGGTTCAGTGCTTTGGTTCTTCCATGTAAATCACGTTTCCATGGATACGGAAGCGTGGTTGGTCGATTCTCAATCGATCTTTAAAAAAAAGTTGAAAGTACCTTATGGGGAACTTGTTCCACCCTTGACTTTGCCGCTCTGAGATCGTTCTGAAGCTGTTCACGCATCCGACCTCTAGAAGTATCCACGTGATCACTTGGTGCTTGGATATCCACATCTTCTTCTACAACTCTTCTTGAAATCTAGAAGAGGTCCTCACCATGAAGACACTCTTCCTTGGATGAGTGGAGAAGAGAGTAGAGAAAGCAAGGGGCTCTCAAATCAGGCTTGCATGGGTGCTTCAAATGAGACCCCTTTCCCTCCAAAGTAAAATATATCCACCAATGCCCTTATGACCTTATGCGTGTGACCCTCTAGGCCCATTAATCCTTCTAGTTAATAACTTAATGGCCCAATAACATTTATTGACCAACCTTATTAATTAACTATATCAACATATAGATTAATTATATAAGGATCAATTTAACCCAATAGATAGATTAAGTTTCCAGCCCATGCGGTTCCAAGCTACTCCTCGTGCTCAAGAAGATACCGAGTAGTCTCAAACTAAACTCTCTCATAGAACCTTTACCATCATCGGTTATCGTATATGTATAATCCATCATCCACGTGAGACTCTCGAACGACTTAGGGTATGGTTTATTGTCAAACCCTAATCCGTCATTCAATTAGTACTGATGTGTAATGGGGATCATTGGAGAATGCCTTCTCCAATATCCTCACTACCTTGGCCAGGGATTTTTCTACATCGTCTTCCTCAAGTCAATCTCATCTTATACCTAGGGCGGATGATCCCATCTTGACCATTCAATCATCTTCGTAAGCTTCTTACTACAATGGATCTATAACTTATTTGAATCCCATGATTAGAGGCTCGTAAGTCTTAGTCAAAATGTAGTCGTCCACTCACGAGATGTCCTTGGTGTCTCAGGCCATTGGATCACTTATACAACCGTGACTTGAATCAACCTGATTGACGTTTAGGTATAATACCATTCAGGGATTCATACGAATCAATTCAGTGAACTATTTCTCCAAAGAGCACCAATTATCTGTCCTTAGTGTCGCTACACTAATGGCCACAGGATCAGCTATACTTATCATACAAGTAGGAACAGCTAGTGCTATTCTATCTGGATAATCCGATGTTTGTCTCGACTATCCATCAAAAAGGAATATTTGGAATACATGTTTAAAGACTAGTGATAACTGTATTATGATCTCATCATAATTCACTAAGTCATTGCACTTATTTATGGACTTCATTATAAACATTACACGGAATAATAATGAACGTAAATAATTTATTCAATTAATATAAATAAACATGATAGTGTGATTGGCTTGACGGCCACATAATATCCATTAGCATCCTCGTTGCAACCCGTGATTGCCAACTCATCGCATGGGACAATCCGCGCCTGTGACGTTCTTCATCGCATTTGGATAACGGTTCCCTTACTCTACTGGTGTGACCGGTGTTGTCCTTCTATTGCTCGTAAGGCATGCAAGCCCGTAGATGGCATGCATGCTCGTGATCTGTGTTGTTGATTGCACTTGCCAATTGTGCTACTGTGTTCGATCAACTCCGCGGTCGCGTCACCTTGCACCATCCACTGCTAGTGTGCCCTAGACAATGCCCATTGCAATTGTGCGGGCATTCACGTGTGTTGCCTGCTTGATCTGCCGCGATGCATGCCGCTGCTCGCACCTATCACTATTGTATAGCGCTGGACCATATCGTCGACAATGTCCACATCCATGACAGCTGATGAGTATGTGGTGGCGACGACATCAACGCATCAACGCCGGACGTGCCACCACCGTCATCCAATGTCGACACTGCAGCTGCGGACACGCCGCCGCAGTCACCCGACCAAGTCAACACGCCAGCATCAAGCACATCTCCACCTAAGCATGCCCCATCACGCGTCATGATACGTCGCCAACGACAGATCAAGAACTGCCCCTTGACGTGACATGAAACCACGTCGCTCATCTTTATTTTTATTTTATTTATTGTATGTCTCTTTCCTCCAAGGTCTATATGTATAGGCCAATGTTCCAAGAAACACTTAGGCAAGTCATAATTCAGGAATTGAGTTTTTTTTTTACTCTTCTTGGAGGACTTGCCCTAGCCTTTCCCCCCCCACCCTTTCTCTAATCACCGCCACCGTTGCCGCCATCGCTGCCCCGCATCCCTCCACCATCGTCTCTATCTCTCCCCCCTCTATCCCCTTCCTTCTTCCTCTTCTTCCCTCCCTCTCTTTCTCCTCGCCCCGCCGGTCAGAGATCCGACCTAGGTCTCCCGCTGGCACCTGCGCACGCCTACCCCACCGGCGTTGTGCACGCCTACGCCAGCATCCGCCAGTGCCAACCCCAGCGCCTGCCAGCGCCCACGCACGCCTGTGCCGGCCAGCGACGCGCACGCCAGTGCCTGCAAGTGCCAGCACCAACCGGCGCCTATGCACGCCAGCACCCGCCAGCGTCGTGCGCGCCAACGCCCACGAGCGCCAGGGAACATCGGCACTCGCGCACGCCGATGCCGCCGGCACCCGCGCACGCCAGCGCCGGCGCCTGCTGGTGCACACGCCCGCTAGCGCCCACTGGTGCCGTGCACCCAACGCCCACCCGCACCAACAAACGCCGGCGCCCGGGCATGCCAGCACCCACACGCGCCCACGCGCGCGAGCCCCTGTCGGCGCTCGCGCGTGCCAGTGCCTATCGGCGCCCGCCGTCCATCTGCGTCGCCACTCACCCCACGACCTTGCCAGGCCCGATCAACGCCCATAACGCCCAGTCATTTCATCTAGTGGGTCACGCAACACCTAGAACGCTGAGCCAAATTACGACCGAAATTTCCCGTAGCCTCAATAGGCACTCCAGTGCTGAGGTACGCCTAAACTCTTTGGTGTCGTGTGTTTTTCGTCCAGTATTCCTCGAGAATTCGTCCACCGCCGTCAGATTTGCTTTGAGCTTCTTTGAATTTCAAGGAATAGTGGATTAGACCTTTTGTGAGTTTTTCCCACGAATGCGAGTTCGAAGTATTGGATTTGGTGCTTAGGCATTGTCGCGGTGGTTGAAGACAGTACTCCCTCCCTCGACGAGGAAAGGGGCTGCACAACCATTATTTCATCGGATTTAATTTTATGAAATCGATCGTGTGGATTTATGGTCTGGTTTATCCCTCTGATCCTACACCCTATTAGCATCCAGAACCTGTCGTCCTCACTTCCCGTCTCCTCGCTCGTTTTGCATCCATCGTCTAGCTGTTCTGCATCAAATTGGTATCAGAATCTAACCTGTGTCAGCCTTCCTACTCCGCAGTCATAGACGTCATTTCATCATCATTAGATTTGCATGCATCTGCGTTCAGGCAAACTTCATTAGATTTATGGTCGTGAGGTGTCCGTCCCTGTCCACGAGTCATCCCCGCCTGTCCTACCAGCCTCCTCAAGTGGGGACATCGACCGCGTGTTAGATGCTGTCCAGAAAGGTTTTCATGATGTAAATACACGAATAACCAATATGGATAATTGTTTAACTAGTTCGATCGATGCAGTTCGTGAACGAACTTATCAACTCAAAAATAGCGGACGTGATCGAAATCATTGTGAACGCGAAGACCACTATCTGCCTGAACCCATACCTCAAGATCGTGATAGGAATCATCATGACTTCGATGATCCCATACGACTCGAGAATAGATCCGAGAGTCAAAATCAGAATCGTCCCAAGCGAGACGATCTGATTCCTCCAGAGGTTCGAACTCCAGTCCATGATAGGAATCATCGAGACGATTACTATCAGCCTGAGCCTAGAACCCTAGGCCAAGATAGGAATCATCCCCCACGGAACGATCCCTATCCACCTGTGGATAGAAACCCGGTACATGATGGAAATTGTCCACCACGAGACGATTACCATCTATCGGAGGAGAGGATCCCAGAGCATGATAGGAACCATCCCCCACAGAATGATCCATATTCACCTGATGATAAACACCGAGGGTGGAACGGGAATCATCCAGAACTAAACGATCCTTATCCACCTAAGGATCAGGTACCCCCTCGCGATCACCGCCATACTGACCACAACAACCAGTGGCAGCAAATTCAAAGAAGTGTCAAATTCAATGTTCCATATTATGAGGGATCTAGGGACCCTAAAGAGTATCTAGATTGGGAATCTAAGCTTAATAGTTATTTCAAATGGTACAACATGCTTGAGTGGCAGAAAGTTCAGTATGCCGAGATGAGACTAGGAGGTCAAGCCAAAATCTTGTGGGAGAATCTTGAATTTTCGATCTATAACCGACGAGAGGCCCCCATAGATACTTGGCCCCAAATGAAGGACAAACTACGTGAGAAATATGTTCCTATTGCTTATTTGGATGATCTTCTAGATCAAAGGCATAAGTTGCAACAGGGTAGGTGCCCCGTCTCCGAATACATTACACAATTCGAGGAATTTTACATGAGATGTCGAGTTGAGGAAAATCCCCGAGTTGTCATATCCCGATTTAGAACCGGGCTTAACCCATACCTAGAAACTGAATTACTTGTTCGTAAGGCTGCTACACTCGAGCAGGCCTATCAGATTGTAGAGGATTTAGAACTTTGCCAGAATTTGTAACACACCTGTCATCAGTGGTTGTCCCTTCCTCACCGATCGTGGTCATTCATCATCTTCCCATCGTATAGCTCCGCATAACCCGCCATTAGCTCTCCCGGCACCGGAACCTGCTCACACTCGCACACGCACCGAACACCGTCCTCCAATTTCGACTTCCCAATCCGCCACTCCGACCAATATTAATGCCCGTACCTCTACTTCCCTCGACTCCACCACAAGAGCTCCACCACAACCCAGTCCAGCACAAATCGGTCCAACCGGCATTACTTGTTTTAAGTGTCAAGGACGTGGGCATAGAGCCTCCCAGTGCCCTTCCTGAACTTACATATTGGACTAGAGCCCGTGGAAGCCGATCCTACCCTAGACAAGCAACCCATTGATGAGGAAGAGTATAGAGTAGAGAGTTACGTCATAGATGAATTCGTGCACGAAGAAGGATTAGTGAGCTTTATTGGCATCACTGACTGTTCACCGTTCATTCCTCGTCATGATCCATCTACGTCAGTCAGGGGAATTATTCTTTGCAACCTTACACAACCGTCCACTGATAATTCTGCTTTGAGGACATCCATATTTTACACTTATTTTAAGATTGGTGATAAGATGTGTAAGACGATCGTAGACAGCAATAGTTGTATCAACGCCGTATCCGATGTCATGACTTCATGATTGGGATTACAGTTGATTGATCATCCTCACCCTTATTATGTATCTTGGATCAATGCTACCTCGATCCCTGTGAAAAATCAGTGTCTCCTCCCTCTAAAAGTTCAATCGTACGAGGAAGAAGTATTATGTGATGTGTTACCCATGAAGGTGGGAAGCATCATCCTAGGTCGCCCATGGTTATATGATAATGATGTACATATCTTCGGTAGGAGTAATACTTTCTCATTCCTCTCTCACGGCAAGAAAATTACTTGGCACCCATATACGCATAGTCCACATAAACCTTCACCAAAACCTACGTCATTAGGTCTTTGCATTCTCAATGGGCGTCAATTTCAGAAGGAGATAGATAGTGAGATGTCTATTTGTTTAGCCACGATTCCCGATCATTCCTCTGAGGATTCCACACCCCCACCACCAGAGGTTTCCCAATTACTAGCTGAATTCGAGAGCGTCTTCCACGAGGAATTACCCAATGAGTTACCACCTATGCGCTAGATTCAGCATGCCATTGATTTCATTCCCAGATCCTCCTTGCCAAACCTTCCCCATTATTGTATGGATCCCACGCAATACAAGGAACTTCAGCGTCAAGTCCAAGAACTCTTGGACAAGGGATTCATTCAGGAGAGCCTTAGCCCATGCGCTGTACCTACATTACTAGCTCCCAAAGAGGTTGGGAATTGGCGCATATGCATTGATAGTAGAGCCATTAATAAGATCACCGTCAAATATAGGTTTTCCATCCCTCTCATTGATGATATGTTTGATATGATGGCAGGTTCGAGGATTTTCTCAAAAATAGATCTCAAGAGTGGCTATCATCAAGTCCAAATCTGCCCTGGTGATGAATGGAAAACCGCATTTAAAATCAAGGATGGATTATATGAATGGAAAGTTATCCATTTGGCTTGTCGAATGCACCTAGTACCTTCCAGTGTTTGATGAATCATATTCTTAGACCCTTCATAGGAAGCTTTGTCGTGGTTTATTTTGATGATATCCTCATTTACAACAAGTCCAAACATGAACATGTCCAACACCTATGTCTAGTGTGTGACGTCCTGAAGACCGAACAATTATATGCACATCCAAAAAAATGTTCGTTTCTTGTCAATCATGTCTCATTCCTATGTTTTATCTTGTCACCACAAGGAGTTTCTGTCGATCTGGCCAAAATAGACGCTAAAACCCAATAGCCGACCCGTAGAAACGTCCATGATGTTCGTAGCTTCCATGGTTTGGCTACTTTCTGTGGACGATTCATTTCTAATTTTAGTACTATAATGGCACCCATGACCGAGTGCCTAAAGGGGAATCACTTCAAATGGACTGCATTAGATCAGAAATCCTTTGATGATATTAAACTTAAGATGACACAAGCCCCCATCCTGCGTTTACCTGATTTCGATAAAGTATTTGAGGTCGCCTGTGATGCATCAGGATTAGGAATTGGCGGAGTACTGAGTCAAGAGAATCATCTCATAGCATTCTTTAGTGAAAAGTTGAACGATGCCAAGCTCAAATATTCCACCTATGACAAAGAGTTCTATGTTATTGTCCAATCCTTACGTCATTGGCGTCATTACTTACTCTCTAAAGAATTCGCTCTCTACTCCGATCATGAAGCCTTGAAGTATCTCCATTCTCAGCAGAAGTTAAACCCTAGACATGTTAGATGGGTTGAATTCATCCAGTCATATACTTTCTTCCTTAGACATAAGAGAGGAGTCGAGAACCGAGTGGACGATGCCCTTAGTAGACGTGTCCACCTCTTGAACATAATGAAGATAGAAGTTATCGGTTTTGACCAAATGAAGGACCTTTATCCCGACTGCCCGGACATTGCACCCATCATCCAGGCCATGGGAAATTACCCGAATCCCAGAACCCAAGATACATCATAGAAAAGGAATTTTTATTTTATGACCGCCGCCTATGCGTTCCATAGTCTTCCCTCAAGGATTTCCTTGTTTGGAAAACGCACGCTGGAGGCCTAAGTAGTCATTTTGGGAGAGATAAGACCATCGCCACTATAGAGCATAGGTTCTTTTGGCCATCCTTGAAGCGAGATGTAGCTAATATCGTTTCCCAGCGTCATGTATGTGCTCTCGTTAAACAGGTTAAGCAAAACACTAGCTTCTACACACCTTTACTGGTCCCTCATAAGCCTTGGGATGACATGAGCATCGACTTTGTTTTAGGACTTCCGAGAACTCATAAGCGTCACGATTCCATCATGGTTGTCCTAGATCATTTTTCTAAGATGGCGCATTTCATTCCCTGTTTTAAAACTTACAATGCTTCTCATGTCGCTCAGCTTTATTTCAATGAAGTTGTCTGTCTACATGGGCTTCCATAAAGTATAGTGTCGGATAGAGATGTCAGATTCACTAGCTACTTTTGGAAGACCCTTTGGCATCTCTTGGGAACAAAGCTCAAATTTTCCACAGCTTTTCATCCCCAAAAGAACGTTCAAACCGAAGTCGTTAATAGAAGCCTCGGCAACCTATTACGATTGTTGGTTTGGGACAACCTCAAATCTTGGGATAACATCATTCCGTGTGCCGAATTTGCCTATAACGCGTGGGTCAACCGTACCACTGGCATGAGTCCCTTTGAAATTGTGCATGGTAATCCACCTCGTAATCCTACTGACCTCATACCTATGTTGCCGCATGCTGGAGTCTCAGATGATGGTCATGAGTTCGCAAATCATATTAGAAGTCTGCATGAGGATATTCATAAACGCAAAATAGGCCGCGGATTTACACCATCGTTTTCATGAATTTAATGAAGGTGACTTGGTGATGGTGAGGGTTAGGCCGGAGAGATTCTCCTCCAAATGGGCTACAAAGCTTCATGCTCGTAGTGTTGGGCCGTTCCAAATCCTCAAACGAGTAGGGGAAATGCGTATGACGTCGATATACCCTCTACTTGAGGATAAGCACTACTTTCAATATCTCAGACTTGGTCGCATTTAAAGCCCCACCTCTTTCATCTCTTGACCCTTTTCTACCCATGGACATTCCGGCGAGTGAGTTTGACTTGTCCACCCCTCCCTCACTACCTTCCGATTAGCAAAAGAACATCGAGGCTATACTGGACGAAGTAATCACCTTCACCAAAGGTGGGACGGTGCGGAAGTTTCTTGTTCATTGGCTGGGCAAATCATCAACGGACGATACGTGGATCACGGAAGAGGACCTGGCTTGTCTGCGCCCCGACTTGGTGATCCCGCGGAGTCTTCTGATACTGACTTGACGGAGTCGAGTTCTTCTCACCCCGGGGGAATTAGTGGCGACGACATCAACGAATCAACACCGGACACGCCACCACCGTCATCTGATGTTGACACTACTGCTGAGGACACGCCGCCACCGTCACCCGACCAAGTCAATGCGCCAGCATCAAGCACGTCTCCGCCTAAGCACGCCCCGTCACGCGTCATGACACGTCGCCAAAACAGATCAAGAACTGCCCCTTGACGAGACACGAAACGACGTCGCCTGTCTTTATTTTTATTTTATTAAGTGTATTTGTCTCTTTCCTCCAAGGCCTATATGTATAGGTCAATGTTCCAAGAAATAGTTAGGCAAGTCATAATTCAGGAGTTGAGTTTCTTTTACTCTTTTTTGAGGACTTGCCCTAGCCTTCCCCCCCCACTTTCTTGAGATCACGGCCACCGTTGCCGCCATCGCTGCCCCGCATCCCTCCGCCACCGTCTCTATCTTTCCCCCCTCTATCCCCTTCCTTCTTCCTCTTCTTCCCTCCCTCTCTTTCTCCTCACCCCGCCGGTCAGGGATCCGACATAGGTCTCCCGCCGGCACCCACGCACGCCTGCCCCACCGGCGCCGCGCATGCCTGCACCTGCAAGCGCCACCGTCCGCCAGCACCAACGCCTGCCAGCGCCCACGCACGCCTGCGGCCGCCGGTGCCGTGCACGCCAGCGCCCACCGGCACCTACGCACGCCAACGCCAAATGTCGCCGTACGCACCAACGCCCACCAGCGCCAACGAACGCCGGCGCCCACGCACGCCAGCGCGCACCAGCACCGGCGTCGGCAGGTGCACACGCACCCCATCGTCCACCGGCGCCGTGCACGCCAATGTCCACCAACACCAGCGAACGCCGACGCCCGCGCACGCCAGCTCCCGCCAGTGCCAGCACCCGCGGTTGCACACGCACGCCAACGCCCTCCGGTGTCGGGCATGCCAACGCCCGCCTGCACCAGCGCCCACCAGAGCCCACGCGCGCGAGCCCCCACCGATAGCCGTGCGCTAATCTGGCATTCCTAGGTGCGCCTATCGACACCCGCGCACGCCATACTGCCTGGGCCAGCGCACGCTGTCCATCTGCATCGCCACTCGCCCCAAGCCCTTGCCAAGGCCGCTCAATGCCCAGAACGCCCAGTCATTTCGTCCAGTGGGTTACGCAACACCTAGAACGTCGAGCCAAATTATGACCAGAATTTCTCGCAGCCTCAACACGCACTCCGGTGCCAAGGTAAGCCTGAACTCTTTGGTCTCGTGTGTTCTCCGTCCAGTATTCCTCGAGAATTTGTCCGCCGCCGTTGGATTTGCTTTGAGCTTCTTTGAATTTCAATGAATAGTGGATTAGACCTTTCGTGAGTTTTCACGTGAACGTGAATTTGAAGTATTGGATTTGGTGCTTAGGCATCGTCGCGGTGGTTGAAGACAGTACTCCCGCCCTCGACGAGGAAAGGGGCTGCACCACCATTATTTCATCGGATTTAATTTTATGAAACCGATCGTGTGGATTTGTGGTCTGGTTTATCCCTCTGATCCTACACCCTATTAGCATCCAGAACCTGTCGTCCTCACTTCCCGTCTCCTCGGTCATTTTGCATCCATCGTCTAGTTGTCCTGCATCAGTATGCCACCTGTGTTGCTCCAAGCCACGCCTTGGGCACTGATGTTAGTGCTACGGGTGTGCCGCACCCCCCCCCCCCCCCGCCTAGTCAATCATCACATGTTTGCCCACCGCTTTCTCCGACGATGTTGCCAATTGTCTATGCCTACGCACTATTGGCATCACTATCATCTCTCCTTGCTTGTGAACTCCGACCAGCTCCTGCGCCATGCCACAGCCACCAATCAAGCTATTTGTGCTCACCTCCGGCACTCGCCCACCGCATTTGCCCGTACCTGCGATCGCACCGTCAAAGACCCCGACAACGAGCGATGCTACCGACGAGGTTCACGCCCTTTGCTCGCCAGTTATATTACCGACTTCATTATATTTTTGACAGTGCTCCACCCCGCTTGGGTTAGATTAGGTGAGAGATTGTTTTGAGAAAAATATGAACAGAGTGTTTCCCCAAGCATAGGCCGAGCCCATATGTGACGTACGAGCCCCAACGTAATTATTCCATTTGGCACCCTAGTCATTGTCATCACTTCAACGAGGGTCAGAAGGTCACCGTCATCGTCATCGATCCCCCAGCCCAGAGCTTGGAAATTTGTGAATTCCCAAGTCCAACCTACACGTACTCTCATCTAGATTTTCAATGTATTACGTAGTTACATAACCTTAGTGAGTTACCCGTGGGACGACGCCATCCACGACGTTCAACATCACCTGCCATTTCATAACAGAACCTTCCTCATGGCACTTTAAATACCATCCGTTCAAAGTAGCATATACATTAAGACACATAATAATGAATGCTATTGGAATGAAATCATTATAGATGTCATCCTATCTCGATTGGCAGATTGAGTAATGATGATAATTTTATAATGTCAGTGATCCCCCTTTTCAAAGACGCAGTAATTTGCATGTCCTTTTATTGGGATGGAAACCCTTTTATTCATCAATAAATGAAATTTTTTTGTCAACGAACGAACTTGTCCAAATCAATGTTCATGTTTATTTTGGTTAGTTCATGTTCATTTGTGAATGTTTTGTGGACATATTACATCTCAAAAAAATTGTATTAATTGTTGGAAAATGTTACTTTAGCTATGAAAAATCATGTATGGTTTTCATTAAGGGCTCCTTAGCATTACCACCATCATTAATATAGGATGGGCTTCCTTTCCCACATTCTTTTCCAACCTCAAAGCCTTCCTTCATCCCCAAAGTTTTTCTTTTATAAGGGGTGGGGTTAAAGACATCCAATGATAGTGTAAAATTATCTAGCCTTATGTACCCTCACTCATATGATGGGTATCGCCGGTCCTATAGCCATTAGTGTGGATAAAACTAAACATTGATAATAGATGCTATTTAGTGGTAAGATTTTACTGAATTGATCCGTACAAATCCCTAAATGCTGTTATCCTGAATTATCAATCAGGTTGATTCACCTCATGATTGTTTAAGTGGTCCTTATAGTTGAGACAACAAATATGTTTTGTGGACAAAAAGTTCTATTTTGACTATGACCTACATGTCTGTATTCATGGGACTCTAAACAGTTTTAGTTTTAGTGCATCAAGAAGTTCATGAAGATGATTGAGTGGTCAACATAGAATCGTCCACCCTCACTATAAGAAGTGATAGCTCAAGGAAGACGATGCAATGAAGTCCTTGGCAAAGACAAAAAAATATCATAGAAGAGTTATCTGATGATTTTTGAATGCATTAGTTCTAACTTAGATCAACAATTAGAGTTTGACACTTGACCATATCCTAAGTCATCCTAGGAGCATCAAGCGGATGGGGGATGATGGCGCACACCATCTTGATTCGTCGAAGGAGTCATCTGAGCCACAGCCGTCGTCATCGACAGCCCGGGTGAAGCATTCTTGTTTATCACGTTTTGATTTCCATCGTCTTCATCAGTCATTTTTTGTGTTTTTGCACTCGTTGATTTGTTTTCGTATCATCGCGATGCGTCCGTCATCTATCCGTATGTCCTCATTGTCATGTGGGAGGTGGTCCTTAATAATTTTGGCCTCCCCTCCCTTGTCCCCTTTTTGTCCTTTTTTATGCTTTGATTTTCCCTGTTAATTTTGTAATGGGGGCCCATTATATAAGGGGCCCCCTTAATGGACCTCCCTTAGGGCCCTTTTGTGTTGAGCTTCCTTAGGGCCCAATTTGACCTCCCTTTATAAGGGAAGAGAAAGCGCCCTAAGGAAGGCAGACTAGGAAGAATCAAGGTGAAGTCGTGTTTATTTTTTTCTTGGTCTCACTCTTTGAAAAGAAAGAGAAAGAGGGAGGAACGAGGAGAAGAGGAGGGGCGGAAGAGGATGGCCGCGAGAAAATCAAGCCACCCCAAAAGAGGCTGAGGATCTCATCGTCCCTCAAGATTGCCCTTGCACCCCATGGAGCACCGATGGGTCACCATGCCGACAGCCCTGTTTCTCGCCGTGAGTTCACCATGCCGCCATGAGAATTTGGGCTCCCAATCTCGGGAATCCGTTGTCGTGTGCCCATTCACGAGGTCCAATTGCCTCAGGTAGGCACCGTGACGGCGTCGTGTGAGCATCTCAACTCAGATCCGTTGGGAATCTGGTCGAGGGGTTGATTTTGATCACGTGGGGACCAGCTTGCGCCGAGCCCCATTGATCGTGCGATGATCAATTTGCCGCAGAACAGCGCCCGTGTAGCATCGTGGAGCATCACAACATCAGTCTGTTGAATTTTTTGGTAAAGATTGATCACGATCGTGCAGGGGCCAGCTTTAGTCAAGCCCCCATTGACCCTGCGACGGTCAATTCTCCCAAATCGGCACCCGAGTAGCACAGTGGAGCACCACAATACCAAATCGTTGGAAATTTTGCTCGAAATGCTGAACTTGACTGCGAGGGGACTGATAACGTGCATTTCTAGTGCCTTTTAATATTATATTTACATGTTTTATACATAAGATTACTCATATTTGCATGTTATCAAGCTTAAAATTATTAAATCTATTTTTAGAACAAATTTCTGAATTTTCTGCATTTTTTGGGGATTTTTCTAACAATATAGTCTAAAATAATATAATTTTTGAGACGGAATATGATTTTTCTGGAATTGTTTGACATTAAATTTGGAAAGATATAATTTTCTGAGTTAAAATATAAACTTATACTTATTGCTTGGCATTTTAATTTATTTAATATGAAATTTTAGTATTTTGGCTTTTTTATGTCGTAGGGTGACGTGGCGCGCTGACGCGCCGCCACATTAGTGTCGAGAAAGAGGGTTTTTTCTTTGTTTTGTCCTTTTGTCATGTACACATGGCACGGAATACAAAAAACCATGGAATACAAAAACCATGGAATACGAAAAGCCAGACAATACCAAGTGCCTTGACTTCTTAATAGGCACGAAACCGATGACATTGATGAGGAGACAGAAGAAAATAAAGGCTAGGATTGCTTCAACTTCAGATGCCCATAACTTTTGATCTACCACTCCGATTGAGCTAAAATTTTCAGCGTTGCTTCATCTTCCCCTCCTCTTTCTACCATACCCTCTGATCTATAAATAGAGGCCTGGATCATTGTAAAAATTATCTTGAACTTGCTTCCTACTTTTGTGGGCCGACTAAAAGATAGTGAGTTTTGAGATCCATCAAGAGTTTTCTTGGTGTCCTAGGTGTGTGGAGAGAAGCATTAGAGAAGAGGGGGAGCTTACCAGCACTCACAAATTGCCGTGATCTTGGCAGAACGTAAGGATCTAAGGTGAGTATCTTCACCTTACGTTGTCTCTTTCCCAACGCCATAATTACCATAATTAGTGTTTATCATCGTTCTTGCACTCTCATTTTACTCTCTTCTCTCGTCTCTCCATCCGCACCACCACACCACTTCACATCCAATCACTATCTTCATTCATACCATTGTTCATCGTCATATCCATCACAATAACCTACTCTTTTCTTTAAGTTAAATTAGCTTATAATTATGTGTGTTTTATCGATTTCACTAGCTCACTTCCTCGAATCTTATTTTTGTCGATCATCACTAGTATAAGAAAGTAATTCCTTAATCATCATTCCTTGTGGAGACGATCCGTACTCACCACTAACTACGTATTTTTAAGTGCGGTTAAATATATTTTTATTGAATAATCTCAATCATCAACAACGAATTTAAACCCTAAAATTGAGATTATCAATTGGCGTCGTTGTCGCGGAATGGTGGCCATTAGGGATTTCTTTTCTTTGTATTAATTGTTTTTCATATACTAATATCTTCTAAGTATTATTAAGTATGACAAAGATGAGGATATCATCATTCTCAGGTATGAAATTTTTTCCTAATGCTGAAGATAACTCCTAGATGTCTTTTTGTAATTTTGGGTTAGATAGCATATCATGGTTTCAAATCTTCCTAATCAAACTTATGAATTTCATGAGAGGATATATGAGAGAAATTTTGACCTAAATTTACGTGAACCATTTCATGTTTATTCTCATTCCTCTCGACAAAATTTTATTTAATGTCCCTAGTGACTTTGAAATTCATGCAACTTCTTATTGTCATCATCTCCAATCTTATCATAATAGCCAAATGCATAAATATTCTAAAAGTAGGCATAATTAGTATGCATCGATTCAAAATAGAATTTCACAACTTGATGATTCGTATGAAAGTGATCAATAGTTAATAGAGTATTTTAAGAAGCACAATGAGGAATTTAAATATAAATGTATTTTCAGAATGAGAGTACTTCATAATATGGTTAGAAATATATTTCCTGAAATTGACATTTACGAGAAAGGTGAGTATTATGAAAAGATTATGAAATTTTTACATGATGTCAATTCTTTATTGCTGAGATTGTTCCAAGAATGTAATGACATTAAGAAATATTATATTATAAGAAAAATGAACAGGATAAAAATGGAGATTTGTTTTGCTAAACCATATTCATATGAAGATTCAGATGATGACTACTATGAAGAAGATTTAGTGGAATGTAATACAAACAAATGTGTTGAGATTTCTAATCACGTGGTTGATAATGAAATTTCTATTCCACGTGATATAATCTCAAATGAAGAAAAAGAAGTTTTTGAACATAAAGATGAAACTAATTTGTTGGAACTTTGAATGTTCAATTTCTACTTTTAGATGTTCCTTCTAAGGATAAAACTTATAAAATGATATATGTTCAATGAAATAATGTTTTGATGACCGTGCGACAATCAATGCTCCCCAGATCGGCGACCGGGTAGCATCGCACAACCTCACGACACCTGATCCAACGTGGGACTGGGTCGTATGCCTACATGTGAAGACTGATAATGGCGCCAACTTGCTCCGACCGCGATATCGACGAACAGCTTCCATGACAAGCCGCCTAACGACAAGGTACGCCCTCTTTCCGCCGCTTGTTATTTTACCTTTTGTAGTGTACCTTCATCTTGACTCTACCGCGCTCATGCTAGGTAGGTGAGAGAGGAAAGAATTGAGAGAAAACTATGAACACAAGTGAGCGTCTTACTGATACGGATGAGTCCGTCCGTTACGTGCGAGCCCTATGCATTGATTCCGTTCGGCCGCATACATTTTTGTCCCTCTGATGAGGTTCTAGAGGCTACCCTCGGCGTCACCCGGCGACCTCTTCAGAGCGCAGAGCTTAGCATCTCCCTCGAGTTGGAGCCTGCACGTACGACACGAAGGACGCACTCGCATCGCATCCTAGTTACATATACCTGTTGGGGTTTATCCATCCGTTGGACGATGACACCATCGACGTCCAACCCACTAATTAGGTACCGAGTCATCATCCTTGGTACCAACCGGACAATGTCCTCGACGACGTCCGCCATCGAGGGATTATACAGAAATTGGAACCGATGATGAATAGCTTCCATGAGTGAGTCGATACACACTCCTTTGTAACTTTTGCAGTCCAAGGTGTAGCCGCACACCCCACGTGTTGGAGACTCAACCTATTGATCCGAAATTAATTAATCTATATGATTATATAGTTAATTAATTTGGAAGTCCAATAAAGGTTAATTAGAATCGTTAGCTAGACTAATACATGGGCCTAGAGGGTCACATGCAAAAGGTCTTTTAGAAGTCAGAAGATATACTTAAGTTTTGGGGGTTTTATGAAAAATATCCACTTAGTATAAATAGGGGAAGGCCCTAAATTAAATTTTCCCATGCTCTTCAAGGGCCATCCCCTTCTTCTCCGTTCTCCCACACATCCTCTGTACTCTCTATGTGATCGGGTTAGTGTAACAATGATGGCGGAGATCGAACAGGACTCGTCAATGAGAAGGAGAAGATCAAACGTGCTAAGGACTGCAAGGATAAGTTGAGTCTGCACAGTTGAGCAGCTCAACTCGTATCGCTCTGGAATCCAAGAAATCACAAATGCGATGCATGCACAGGTACTTTGTTTAAAATTTTTAATGATGTCGTTAGATTCTGTTTAAGTCTTCCATTGCACAACATTTTGATTTGTTCATCCAAGTCAAAGCTTGTAGAACCCAACACATAGCTTGTGTGAAGCTGTCGATGTAGAAATTGTGGCAGGGAAGGACTGGCAAGCCTTGTCCATGATGTTTGGAACCATGAGTGAGACATTAAAACTCAAGTCGACATCACGAAGAAAAAAGAGACAAGGGAAATTCTCAAGTAGATGAATGTTAAAGCTGCTCTGCTTAAGAATTCAAGACTTCAAGTCCTCAAGTGCAAGTTTGAGATGTTGGAAACTAGGTGACAAAGATACTAAGACTGATTTCTCCAACAAAATCTCATGAATTATCCATTACAAATCTTGGAGAACAAATTGATGAAGGAATCATTGTGTCCAAGCTTCTTCGTACTGCTATAGAGAAGTTTGTTCTCATCGCTTTGACTCTGAAATAATTTGGTGAAATTCTTACAATCTAACTTAAAAAAATGGTGGTATGATTATAGATATATGAAAATAAACTTTGGGATTGTCAGACCAAAAAAGAGGTGCGAGCTCTACTATCTCATAGCATTAAAAAATCCAAAGGTCATGGGCTTCATGTTAGAGGCTGAGGTCGTGATGATGGCCATGCCCGTGTATGATGCAGAAACTCCAGTGAAGGGGAGCTGGAGATGAGAAACCCAGTGATAAATCCAAGGAATGGTCTAATTGTAAAATAATTGGACATTATGCCTCGATATTCTACACAAAACAAAGTGAAGAAAGGCAAATTTCGCTAATGTAAAGGAGGAACCAGAGAAAATGCACCTAATGATGATTACCCAAGAAATGAGTAAACAGCTGCTTCAAGAAGAAGCTAAAGAAAAATATGGACAGTGGTAACTCGACATTGGAGCTACAAACCACGAGTGGCATGTACAAGCTATTTCGTCATTTATTATCACATCAAGGGAAGTTGGATTTGGAGACAATTCAAGTTTTATATTAAAGGCAGAAGATGCATCACTGTTAGTGGTCAAAGCAAGGGAACGCTGAAGCTAAGTAATATAGTGATTGTCCCGATGCTTAAGTCAAACATTCTAAGTTTGGGTCAGCTGGATGAACTCTGATGCAGAATGGAATTGGAATAAAGCTCACTTATTATTGTGACAAAGACTGAAGAATCTTGGCCAGAGCAAGGAAGATGTTCGAAAGATTATTTTTCAAATTATCCATGGATGAAAATTGTGTTTCCTCAAAAGTAAATCAAGAATAATGATGGATCTAGCATATGTTGAGGATATTAGCTTAATGGAGCCTAAAGTATGTATTCAACCAAGCTCAAAAATCCACCATGAGTATAGGGATGAGATTTAACTAAACCCACACACTGATTTGGAGGAAATAACCTTCTTGAATGGGACGATAAGTGTTCACAATTGAGCTCCAAAACAACAAGTGCATAAGGAGAAAAGAGAGCAAGTTCACCATAGGGAATAACCAACAAGCTGATGCACACTTGGTGTCACTTTCTCCCAAAAGGCTCTTTGCAAGATGTTATGTTGTCCTCAATGTTGGGTTCTATAGGCCTCGATCTGGATGAACAAATCAAAATGATGCGCAACGGAAGACTTTTGTGAATCAAACGGCATCGACAAAAACATTGAAACGATGTACCTTGCACGAAGCTCATTCGTGATTTCTTCAATCCCTGAGCGAGACGAGTCGAGCTGCTCAAGTGTGCAGCCTCTAGACATATCTATGAGGTCCTCCTTCTCGTTGACGAGCCCCGTTCTTTCTCCGTCGATGTCGTTACGTCGTCCCGATCACATTAGGGATGGAAAGGGGGTGTGGGGAGAGTGGAGAAGAAGGGGAAAGGCCCCTGAACAATTCTGGCCTAGGTGAATTTCATTCAGGGCCTTCCCCTATTTATACTATGTGGGTATTTTTCATAAAAATCCCCAAAACTTAAGTATATCTTCCAACGTCCAAAAGACCATTTGCGTGTGACCCTCTAGGCCCATGTATCAGTCTAGTTAACGACTCCAGCAGCCCAATAACCTTTATTAGCCTTCCAAATTAATCAACTATATCATCATATAGATTAATTAACGTCGGATTGATTTAACCCAATCGATAGGTCGTGTCTCCGACACGTGGGGTGCCAAGCTACACCTCGTGTCCTAGAAGATACAAAGGAGTGTGTATCGACTCACTCATGGAACCTGTTCATCATCGGTTATCGTTTATGTATAATCCCTCATCCACTTGACGCTCCTTGGACGACTTAGGGTATGGTCAACTGTCGAACCCTAATCGATCATCCGAGTTAGTACTGATGCATTCGGAAATCATCGGAGAACTCTTCTCCGATATTTCACTGCCTTGGCCAAGGACTTCATCGTATCATCTTCCTTGAGCTGTCACCTCTTATACCGAGGGTGGACGATCCCATCTTGACCACTCAATCGCCTTCGTGTACTTCTTGATGCACCTGAACTAAGACCGTTTAGAATCCCATGATTAGAGACTCGTTGGCCATAGCCAAAGTACAACTGTCCGTCCACAAGACGTCTTTGGTGTCTCAAGTCTAAGGACCACTTACACAACCGTGACGTGAATCAACCTGATTGACAGTTCGGTATAATACCTTTCAGGGATTCGTACGGATCAATTCAGTGAACTCTTTCCACTAAAGAGCACCCACTATCTATGCTTAGTGTTGGCACACTAATGGCTACTGGACCGGCCATACTCATCATATGAGTGAGGTTAGATAGTGCTATTCTATCCGGATACTTCGATGTCCTTCTCGTGTATCCTTTGAATAGGAATGTTTAGAACACATGCTTAAAGACGAGTGATCTCCGTATTACGATCTCATCATAATTCACTAAGTCCGATCATGTATTCATGGACTTCATTATACGCATCACACGTGCACTATAATGAATATGTTCTATTAATGAATATGGAACGAGATGTGGAATGTGTGATTGGCTTGCCGGCCAAATATATTTCCATCACACAACTCTTCTCCAACTCTCCAATCATCTTAGCTTCAATCCTCCAAGGTTGCTCACAGGATGCTCTCAAGAATTCCTTCTTGAACTCCTCCAGAATTCCCTAAGAATTTCTTCACCAGAATTCCACCACAAGATGAGGTAGACACCTCCTTTTGTAGAGCTCCTTGGAAGCTTCTAGAACCCTCTCTCTCTATAAGGTTTCCACAACTTTCTAGAACACCTAGAAAGACCCACGAGCTTCTAGAAAAATACATTAGCTTCTAAAGTAGTCTAGAGGACTCCATAAGATTCTAGAGGCATCTATAAGGCTCTAGAATAGACTTGATGGTTCTAGAAGCACCTAGATCCAAAAGGGGGTAGAAAATTCTAGATCATTCCAGAAGCTTTTAGGTGTTGAACAAGTCAACCCTCACAGCATAAAAGTTATGTTCTCTTGAATTTTCAATTCCTGTAGAAACTCTCCTCTCAGGGGTAAGTAAGGATAATCTTATCCCTTATGCCTCCCAAGAGCCTCTGTCAAGAGTGTGCTGCAAGTAAGCAACATAGGAGTTCATTTCCTGCTTCTTCGACACCCAGAGTAAGTGGTGTACTCGCACTCATTAATGGATATATATGTGGTCTTATCTCACCCACTACTTATGGGGAAAAATTCCTTTATAAAGTTGAAGAAAAGAGGACTAGTTGATGATTAATCATGAATAATGTGGGTTGCTGTTTTGAAAAAAAAAGAGAAAGACATCTTATGCCTTTGTAAAATCCAATAAATTGGCTAATTCTGAAAAAGAAGTGAAGATGGGATTTTTTTGCAATGATGGAGGAGAATTTAATTCATCAGAATTCTCTTCATATATTTCTAAGCATGGAATCAAGAGACAGTTAACGGTTCCTTACTCACCTCATCAAATGTTGTTGTTGAAAGAAGAAATAGGATAGTTATACATAAGTTGAGATGAATGCTGAAAGGAAAAAAATTACCTCATGAGCTTTTGGGAGAAGCCATCAATGCTAGTGTCTACATTTTAAATCAATCACCCACACGAAACATGGATGGGAGAACTCCTTATCAAGCCTGGACTGGTCTCAAGCCAACTGTTTCGCGTTTTAGATTTTTTGGCTCTCTAATTCACATGAAAGAATTCGCACAAAGACTGTCAAACCTAAAAGAAAGAAGAAAGCCTGTTCTTTCATAGGTTATGAACTTGGTACAAAAGGATATAAATGCTATGATCTGAATACCAGCAAAGTCCAAACCAGCAGGGATGTGATTTTTGAATAAAATAGTGAATGGGATTGGAGTTCATTTCAACTTCAAGGTACACTTGGTTTCCCAAATATTTCTCAACCTCCTTATGCAGAGGAAGAACAATTTTGCCAGTCAACTTCAACTCAAGAGCTAAATAAACCCAAGGAAATTGAAGAAGAAAATTCAAACCATGATGATAGTCAACATGCAATTTCTGACTAACAAACTCATAGAAGGTACAAATACCTAAATCAGATTTTTATGAAAATCGAGGAGTGTCACTTGATATATGAAAAACTTACTTAATATTAAGCAGAATCAAAGCATGAAGTTCATAAAAATGTCATGAAAGAAGAGATTAATAATATCAAAAGGAATGATACAAGGAGTCTTCTTTTACCCCGAAAAAAAATGCAAACCTATTGTACTTAAATGAGTCTACAAGGTGAAAATAAATTAAGAAGGAGAAATAATCCATTACAATGATGGATTGGTGGCTAAGGGCTCCGTTCAAAAATGGGTAATTGACTATGAAAAGGTTTTTGCTCCTGTAGTAGAATGAATATTGTAAGAGTTTTATTTTCACTTTCAGCTCATGTATGATGGTAAATTCACCCATTTTTTATGTAAAATCAGCTTTATTAAAAGGGGGACATAGAAGAGGCTGTTAATATTAAATAACCAGCAGACTTCATGAAGAGGTACAAAAAAAATTGTCCTAACTGACCTAGGAGTGCTGACCTATTTTTTAGGTATTGAAGTGGATCAGTAGAACGATCCCATCAGGCTAAGTCAGATGACTTACGCTCTAAATCTACTTCAGCAAAGTGGAATGAGTTATTATAACTCAGTTTCCACACCTCTTGAAGCATGTTTCAAATTCAAGCCAAAAAATGCAACTTCTCCAGCTGATCGTACAGTTTTTGGAAGCATAATTGGGATTCTGAGGTGCTTGAGTCACATACAGGTTGATCTAAGGTTTTCTGTTGGCTATCTCAGTAGGCATATGAAGAATCCTAATCTAGAGCACATGGCACCCATGTAAAGAACCCTTAGATATGTCAACAGGATTCTGAATTTTGGATTAATCTACGAGGAGGAAAGTATGTTTGAGTTGATAGTGCAACAGTGGTCACGCCAGAGATCCTACTGATCAGAAGAGGACGAGTGGAATATTCTTCTTCGTTGGGTCAAGCTTGATATGTTGGCCTTCACAGAAACAAAAAATACCGAACTTATCTTCATGTAAAGATAAATATGTAGCTGCCACTACTGCTGCTTGTCAGTAAATTTGGTTAGCTAAACTCATCAAAGAATTGATGATAGAAACAGTATTTTTCTGGTAAAGCTACTAATAGACAACAAATCAGACACCACTTTTTCAATCAACCTAATATTCTACAATTAGTCAAAGCATACTGATACAAATGACATCCGACTGTGGTGTAAAATTGTATTATATCCATCTAGTAAACATTTTTCTTTTAGTGCCGCTTTGCAATTAGTTGACTCAAAGTTAGCAAGCTGGCTTGGAATACACCAAGGACCACAATATGATGGGCAAAATGGTCTCCAGATCATCCAGTCGTGTTTGAAAATTGCTGGATTATACCGGGGTTTTTTTTCAAACTAATCAGTCTTCTACCTGGTGTTGCCTTTCAAAATGCACGTGTAGGCATAAATCATACTTCTAAAGTCGCAGTTTAGTATATGGATATAACTCGGGATGTCTCCAATACTCCCATCATTCAAGGAAAATCCGGCCAATGGATGTCAATAAACAGTGAATGTTTTCACGTACTCTGCATTTGAAGCCAACTTTGTTGCTATCACATTGGTCGATTTTGCCCAGATAATTCAAATCTCATTCAATGGACGGTGTCGAAGGTGAATGAAAAGATATCTCAGTCAACTGATATATCGTTTTCTGTAAATTATTGATAAACTTGCCACTATTTTGACGCTGTATTTTTTTATTATGAAATACCATCGTTCAATCCATCAAAAAATTAAGAAAACTGATCATTTGATCTCGAAGCCTCTTCTACGTACTATGTTTTTTAACCATAAAAAAGTTATTTTCTAGAAATGGTTTGATCAAGTTTCAATTCGGGAAACTTTTACAAAAATCTGGATTTTTTATTTTGTAGCCCAATTTTTAGAACTTAAACTTTTTAATGATCATGTTGGAACCCAGCTCTCTCACTTCAATAACTCACACGAAGAAGGGAAGCACAGGCACTCTCTCTCTTGATCTCACACAGAACAAAAAGATTAAGTTTTCACTTTCTTTATCTCACACAGAGAAAGAAAGATTAAGCTCTCACTCTCTTGATCTCACATAGAGAAACAAGAAGAAAGAACACTTTGAGAGAGGAAGTAACTAGTCGATGCACACAGCATACTACAACAATGAAACTCACACATATTTATAGGCACTCCCCCATAACTGCCTATCGACTTAAACAAACCATGACAACACACTTGTGCAAGTACTTGGTCTTCCAAGACACCCAGTCCCCTGCTCTCTTTAAACTCAGCTCCTGCCTCCATATCACACTATACCATGCTGACTTGGTTCTGTGTTGACTTATTCAAAATACCAACTCCTAAAATAACTAACTCAAGATTAACCATCCAATAGATCACTATTCTGCTTGGTTTCTGAGATTATACCGTCAATACTTATCCACTTCACGATGGGTAATGATCTTTATGATTTTGATTTATGATCTTTTTGATTTATGATCTATTGTTTTGCAAGAATCCAATAATCCATAAGTTCAACCACACGAACATGTTATCTTGGCTTAAACTTTTACATGTCCAGGGGGGGCCGAAGAGGAATGGAATGTGACGGAGTGGGGATCGGAGGCCACCCTATGTATTATAAACTATAATGAAATAAAATAAATTGCATTTCCTGCCAACTATTCGCGAACGGCGGGCTAGTTTGAGAACCATTCGCAAACACTATTTGCTGGGGATTTCCTCCGATTGTGTTCATGTTGTTCCTGCTCGTTCGTATGTTAGTGAATGAACAAAAAAAAATTCGTATCTACCTTCCAATCATGACTTTTTTCATCCCCTGTAGTGATTTAAGTGGGGCTAACGGAGGGAGACGAACAGTAATCACAGGAGGGAAGAGACAGAGAGGGAGAAGAAGATCATCAGGTTATGTTAAGGGTTGAGGGAGACAAGCATCCTATGGAAATGTTTTCTAGTTACTTCAGGTTTTCTCTCTATTTCCCCTACTTGAATTCAAATTCAATCACATGCTTCAGTACACAATCTTATTTGTCATGACCTCGTTATTTAACAACCAAGTTACCAAGCCACTGATATGGTTCTAACTAAATCAAGAAACAAATTCTTGAAAACGATAGAATTGACTCACAACGGTAATGCAGCAATACAATTCTTCAGATAGAGGAAGATCCCAGATCCATAGTGCCTTCTCGAGCTCCCCAGCCGAATGCAGCTTCAGCCCAGCAATGCCTCCAAACTCTAGGTTCTTTCTCCTAGTGATCGATGCCCCTCCAGTCCAGAGGGGGTTTTCCTTATATGGGAGCAGGATGTCCTTGCTCCTAGCCGAGGCAGTTACTGCCCTGGGCGGTTAATCTTGATCTTGGACTACATGGACTCCACACATGTGGGCCCAAGTGTGGTCCCACGTGCAGACTCATTCCCTTTTTCTCCTCTATTCTTTCTTTTATATGTAATCCAAGGTATCGTAACAGCCACCTCTTGATGGATGAAGCTCCTAATGAGCTGTTTTTCTCTTTTTATTTTGGTCTAATATTCAATAGTTTTATTTAAATTTTTGTTCGGAGATTTTCAACCAACCTTCTAAAAGTAAAATAAATCAAGAAAATGAAGAAAGTTTTAGTGAAAATATCTATATGCACATTATATATTGCCGCTCCGGGAGCCATCCGTCAACGCTACTTATTTTTACCGCTGTGGGGGCCATACATCAAATACATTTTTATATATACGGCACTATAGAATGTGGATATCAAGTTTCATACATGGGTCTATCTAAAGGTCAAGGGCGACGAGCATCCAAAGGAAATGTCCAAAACTAAAAATATGACCGAAGAAACTGATAATCAAATTTTCAGACTTCTCATTTCCTCCATCC
Source organism: Wolffia australiana (assembly GCF_029677425.1). Lineage (NCBI taxonomy): Eukaryota > Viridiplantae > Streptophyta > Magnoliopsida > Alismatales > Araceae > Wolffia > Wolffia australiana. The sequence continues at coordinate 11,752,772 of NC_135839.1, read as the reverse complement.
TAGGTATTTTTCTTCTTTTATTTCGGTCTAATATTCCTTTCTTCATCTAAATCTTAGGTTGAAGATTTTCTTAACCAATACGAACCAACCAACCGTTTGTAGGTAAAATGAATCAAGGAAATAAATAATTTTTTATGAAATGTACTTATATTTCAGTAGACACGCACATTATTTTTTGCTACCAATACAACAACCCTGTTTATTTGTACATGTTCAACAAATTCCACGCATGGGTTTTACAAAGGGTCATAGGAGACGAGCGGCCTGAGGAAATGGCGAAAACATGTCTATACCCGAAGAAACTGAAAATCAAAATCTCACACGTCAGATAAACCTCCGAGGCAGAGGGAACAGCAACTGAGAACAGGTGTGGTGTTGTGGCACTTGCGAATGAACGACGGCTACGACCAGCCGAAAATGTAGTCGAGAACGTAGACGAGGAGGAGCAAGACGGGGTACAAGAGGAAAGCCGGCAGCGACGTCCACAGCGGGAAGTTCCTGCGGAAGCTCGCCGCCGCGCCCATCACCACGTTGATCACGATAATGATCAGAACCTCCGCCGAGAAGTCCCACGTGAGCTGCCGCACGTACACCAGCGCCAAGAACACCGACAGGCACAGCGTGTTGTTCATCGTCACCGCCCCGTAGATCTGCACCGCAACGAACAAGAAGACCGAAACTCTCCCCATTAGCGACGATCGTTTGCCCCAAGGAAAAAGAAAAGAAACAAGGAAGATGGGCGACCTCAGAGAAGGTGAGTGAAGCCGTCTTCTGCTTCTTCCTGCTGGCGAAGATGATGGCGGAGACGGCCTCGCTGGAGTTGGTGGCGAGCGGCATGGCGATGAAGGAGATGAAGAAGGTCGGAATACTCGTCGCGCCGGAGAACCCGTCCACCGCGTCAACGAGCGGGTCCGCGAACGCGACCGCGATGACGGCCCCGGCGAGCAGCAGCGAGACGGCCTGGAAGGCCACCCACCGCGGGTTCTCCACGCCCTCCGAATCTTCTTCTTCCTCGCTCCCGTTTGCCAGCGATTTTCTCTCGTTCGTCGCCGCCTGCGTTCGCGGAGGACAAGACATGAAGTTCACGACAGAGTAGTGCTAGTAGTAGTAGTAGCAGTAGTGGTGGTAGTAGTAGTAGTAGGGTTAGAAATTGCGGACCGTGTGGAAGTCTTCGAAAAACTCCCTGGAGAAGTTGCGACAGATGGCGATGGAGCTCTTGGCCTCGTCGAGCCAGCGCGACATGCCTCTGACGAATTCGTCTTCTTGGATCTTGCCGTCGTGCGAACTGTCGAAATCCTTCATGAACTTTTCCACCGTCTCGTCGAGCTTTTGGCACGCCACGTCGACCTGCGTGCCGTGCACGAACGCGTTCAACTCGGGAAGGGACAGAAACCCGTCGTGGTCGACGTCCACCCCGTGAAATATTCTGCACCATTTCAAGCGACGGGTGAGCGAAACATATAACTATATTTATTTCACTTTTTAGTGACCAAAAGATAATTAGGATGGATGAGTTTAATCACTTTTTAATGGCGACTTCGTTGGGGCGTCCTGTTTGTCTGTCGAGGAGCCCTCCTCTGATAACCGCGTGCTCCCGTTGCAGTATTCTGGCGATTATTTGCTTTCTCTTGGCGTAGGCCAGCCTTCTCTCCTGGATCCACGGCTGGACAACCTGAAGAATTTCCACCCATTATTCATCACCCTTTGCGAAAACTGTCGAGACGAGAGATTATCGAGCTTGGGAGTTTATGAAGAATACCTGATACACGCAGTAGGATACGAGAAGTCCGGCGGAGGCGATCAGGGAAATCAAGATGGTCAAACGGTCGCCGGACGACCATTTGAAAATCTTGGGCAGCTGCACGATGACGAATGGCAGAGTAGTTACCACCATGATCTTAGCGGCATGGGTGGTCTCAACATCCGTCGAGACTCCAGAACCTGCATTATTCAGTACGAGACATTTCAAAACTATGGCGCCAACTGACGGACGGTAAAAAACCAAAAAGTAAATTTGGATATAGTTTTTTTTTTCGAAAACTCGTACCGGTGAGGCTGAACTTGCGCGTGTCTTGTGAATCGATGGCCGTCGCGTGGGTAGAGAGATCGCATTTGCCCACGACGATGCAGGAGCCCCAGAGGAGAGTCAGAAGCATGACCGTCGATCCGGCGAGCAAGCCCATGCCGATCAGTACCTGATCTTGCGCGGTCTCCCTGCTTCCCGAGAGCCCGGACACTGCAAAATCATCACCACCCGATCATCATCCATCGTCCGATCATGATCGACGAAGAAATCACTTCATGTTTATTGGCATGGCGGTTCCCGTCAACCGTCCACGAACTCGGCACCAAATTAGTTTACCAAGGATATAGCAAAGAAAAAAACCCAAAAAAGCAGCGGAAAAATCCAAGAGATCGGGCAGTCTACGATGGCCCAAAAAAGACAAAACAGCGAGCACGAATCAAGCAAATCGTAATCGAAGAACTCCTCGACGAAAGTTGAAATCAAGCGCCGGACCTACGGACAAAGGACGGTGATTTAGGAGTGGGAAAAAAAAAGAGAAACAGAGGGAATCAAAAAATAAAGGGAAAAAAACAAGGAAATCGGACTTGCCGAGGATAAGGATGGCGTCGGGAAGGGCGCCGAGAGCGGGGAGAAAGAGACCGCCGATGATGCCAGGGCCGAGAATCTCCAGAAGCAGCTCGCTGCCGTTGGACATGTAAGTCGCTGCTAAGAACATCAGGTAGCCGTAGACCAAGAGCAAGAACAGATTGCCGAGTGCCGTGTCCGTGCAGGGCAGGAATCCATAAGTCTGCTCGCATCCGAGCCCTCCGTTCCTCAAAGCGGACGAATCGCGGCCCCACATCCGGATCAGACCGTCGGAGATCGAATCCGACGGCGACGACAGCAGCCGCCGGCCGCTGACCCCCCCGACGAAGACGAGCAGCAGCGCCGCCGCCGCGGCGACGGCGGACCGCCGGAGCAGCCCCGCTTTCCTGCGACCCATCGCCATGAATCAGAGCTCGACCAAGATCAGATTTTTTTTTTTACTAGGAACAGATTATGAATAAAAGAACGGTCAACGGCGATTGGGTATGCGGGACCCACCACAGGCGGCTAATAGTTCGATACGGATCTGGATTACTCATCCCCGGCATGCGCGCCACGTGGCTGCCCATCAATATTTAACCTTCATCCGATTTTTATCGCGACAAAAAGTTGGTCAATAAGCAACAGGCAGGCCAAATAATTTTACTGGAAAACAAAACAGTAAGGTCTGACAATTTGGTGAAGATGATGTGGATCACAAGAAGACACCTTTGAAAAACCATTTTCAGTTTTATGAACCCTGTCGTAGCATTAAGAAGTTCAAGCCACCTAATTTTGGTGCCTTACAAACTGTGGTGTGTATTCAACTATTACATGTTCACGACTTACGTGTGAGTTTGATCTCCGTCCAAAGGTGAGTTCGAGTTAATATTTGACAGGTTTAATGCTTTTATGTGGCACAAGGTTGCGTCCCTGAGGCGTTGGACAGATAGGAGTAGAGAGTTCCTACACTACTTGACAACCCCTTCACACTCGACTAGGTGTTCCACACATGGAATCTGCTCTACCATCGTAAACAGAGAAGGGTCTATAGTTGCTTGAATAGCTTAGTCATCATTCCTTCTGTCTTTGAAAACTGATGTTTCCTGATACTTTTTAGAGCTTGAATTTGAATACACGAGTTGGCCATATATGCAACATGGCAAACCACAAATAAACCATTTATCATTCTGCTTAGTCTCATTCAAAAAAGTATTTGAACTTAAACATCGCGAGGTATATGACATTTCCCCGTTTGCAGACTTGCATGGTTTTAGCTGATTTATCATCTTCAGTAATGCTAAAAGTTGCTTCGGTTGGATTCATCAAATAAAGTCTAAATCAGATATTGAAAACCATAAATGAGTTCATCAACTTTATTCATCGACATATTGATTCCCAAATCAAAGAGTTTCATGCATCTGATGGAAGGAAATTATTTAACTTTGAAACTAACTCCCTAATTTATGGATCTAGAGATTATTCATAAATCTACATTGACTTCCATGTCTGATGTCTTTACTCCTTTTCACTCTCTGTTATGTCATTCAAAGGTCTTTATCTTATAATGTCCCCTCTAGAGATAGGTGTTAGGCCCCTAACTAGGTCGCATTCCCTACTCAAAGGCCTGCCTGCTTATTGGGAGGGCGTGCTCACGTGAGACTCACGATTTGTAATGACTGAGTCCTATTTAGTGTTAAGATGCACTAAGGGTGGTGACGCCCAACCTGATCTTTCAGACCATCGCCCCTATAGGTGTGATACACTGTGGATGGTGCGCGTGCCCGTTCGCGCCTAGGCGGGACAGATCAGGTGAAGTCCGTGCGTGCTAGGCGCGCGGGCCGACAGGCGTGAACGCGCGGGCGTCAAGCACCGCGTGCCATCGCCAAGCACCACGCACGGTGGCAACGCTTCGCACGAGCGCCAAGCATGCCAGGCAGCAGTTCCATGGGGCAGCATGCGGCGTTGCACGGGAACCAGCAGCGGCCGCACGGGCCTGGCGCGTATCCCTTGTGTGGGGCGCGGGGAGACATCCCGTCAAGAGACTAAGGTAGTGGCGCATAGTGAGCGCCGAGGCGGCATGGGGGCGTGGCACCCCCACGAGTAGTGTTAGGCACGTAGTGCCTCGCTTGAGGCGCTGCGCAGTCTGCGCGTGATAGGTGTCAGTGCGTGTACTGGTGGCGTGTGATCGTCAAGGTAGGGGCAGCGTGTGTGATCATCATGCATGTAGGTGCGCGGCATCTGGCCCGGGGCACATGTGTAGCGGTAGAGCTGGCAAGCGCGCGCGCACGGAGCGGTGGGCCTCGAGGCAGAGAGGCGACACTACCCTGGTGCGAAGCACCTCGTCTCGTTACTTTGTATCATCTCGGTCTTCCCCCATGTAATGATCACGACTACGATGTAACCTCTTATTATATCAATTCAATAACCCTATTCCTCAACGGGGCTACATTCCCACACTCTCCTCTAACCCCTTCTATGCAATCTTAAGCTATTGCAAGAGACTTCCGCTGCAAGAGACCAAGGCTGCTCAGTGTTCTACTCCAAGCATTGTGGCCGACACGTGCCAGATTCAAGCGATTGAGGTAGCTCGGGATATGATCCCGTGACAATAGGTTCAAGGGGGTAATGACACTATTTGGAATCTCAATATATTATATACATGGAACTGGTTTTCTGCACTTTGGGATTACTCTCTCTAATCCTAGACATTTGAATCTAATTGAGGTCCATCTTTCATCAATTGGCCAATCATCACTATCAGAGTTCCATCAAATCACACATCTTTGAATCCATGTTATTGTTCGTAGCCAGAATACTCCTTACCCCTAATTGGTCTTCTAACTTACCAGAATCTCTCTATGACACATGAAATATTCGTCGTGACCCTTCAAATAGTGAATCTCTCATATATTATTAAGGATGATGTTAATAAATAACATTGATAATGAGGCATGTGTACTGAAATGTCAGCCCTGACATGCCAATCACATCTAGGATAACGTCTCTCGCTATAGTGAGGAAGCATACTGGATTTTCATGGGTGTATAACATAAATCAAGGTGGCACATTTGTCCAATGATCTCATTGTGTCAACAATAATAAATTTATGATCTACAGTCTAAAACAAATTAACTCCAGCTCCAATCTCTAAGTACCCCTTTCAAAGTGAATTGGACACTTATAACAGATAAACAGACCATGATACTAATCCTTTGTCCCATCAATACCTGCTTCAAAATAATTTATATATTTCTCATGTCGAACTGGATATATCACTTTGTATTCAAATTCTTGGACAATTTACTCATGATTCTAAAGATTCTCAGTTGTAGGCCACATGCAGAGTGATCTAATAAGGAAATAATTAGCTCTACCCTCACTTTCGGAAGGTATATCTTTAACTCTAGAATTTCACTTTTGCTGATCATAGGTTGATTGCAAATTCATTACTAGTTGTTACTAAATTGTTTAAGGAAATGTTGTTACCCAGTGAAAGGAGGAGAAAATTGATGTCTCTCATTCAAGTAAGGACACATTATTTAAAGTTCATGGGCAATGCATTACTGTAGTTCTCTGGATTTCAGGTATTCTTTAATGACATGGCATCCTTCTCACTAGGCTTAGTCAACTATGATGAAATTATTACTTTGTCATTAACCTTGGACTTAGTCCTGTTAAAAATAACAGGACCAAATATGTTCAGATAGCCAGAAATCTGAGTAAGAAAAAGTTAGAGGCCAAGAGTCTAGAAATTTTCTACATTGATACAAAGAAGCATTTATCTGATCTTTAAACCAAAAGTGTTACCGCAGATAAATACAAACTTCTAGAGTCCATGCTGGGAATGAAGAATTTCCATTAATTAGTTTGAGGGGATGTGTTATCAGTTATACATTACATCACACCATTTTATGGAAATATAGCTGTCATAGTTAACCATTGTTTCACTGGTTCTATATATTACCTAATCGAACAGAAATAAAGCATTAGTTTCCATTATTTAATATACGCATGCCCTTCATCTCCCTCGATGCTTTAGATGTTTGAAATTATTTTTTTGGGCAGTCATTATACAGGAAAAGTAGATGTACACCTGATTTCTTCAGAGGTCAAATTGTCTCTTTCAACCCTAATAACCCAAACCTGCTGCTTCTTCCTTCAATTTTTTAAGTTTTTCAATTATCATTGAGTCCATGAATTAGATGTTTTCTCATACATTTTTAATGATATAAATATCCATTTAATAATATAAGATACTGTGTTTTAGTCATAGCTGTTATAACTGCAAAGATTAAAGCATAGTATGATTTAAAACATATCAGTTGTAATATGCTATGTTTTAATTATGAATAATAAAAATTTCTACATATTGCATATCTAATAAAATAAATTAAATTATATTTAATAAAAGAATGCAATGGTTAACCTAAAGATCCGAGGAAGAGAAAGCTTTGGGTGGCTCAAGCAAAGGTTCATTCATTAATTGCTTATCATCAAAATAAAATAAATTTTAAGTGCATGGATCCAAAGTGAAATATTCTTCTTCCACTAAATTCAAAAATCATAAACCCTCGCTTGATTTTCTACAGTGATTCATTAAGGAAACACAATTTTTATTTCCTAATTTTAAACTAATATTTCCTTTTTTCCCAAGTAGTATTAGCCTTGGCTGTGGCTAAGAATTGGTTGCCCAGGATGACCTGTGCATGACTTGAATTTCGTATGATTTATGTCCTATACTGCCAAATATTCTGGACAATTGATAGTTCTCAACTTTAATTATCTTAGCATCAAATTTTCTGTAGGGCTCAGCTAGTTCCAATTCCAATAAAATACACTCCAAATCTTCAAATTTAACATTTTCATAAGGTCTGTAGTAGTAACATTTACACTTGCCACAAAATCTAAAACTGATCTACTAAAAATCATTCCTCCTATTCACATTTAATCATTGGTGTATCGGGATATCTCTTTTACAATCTTCAGTCAATAAAATTGAACCTATATTCTCAGAAAGATGAAACTTTTTATTTCGTAGAAGGTGCACATAGCTTATTTACAATTTTTTAATGAGAAGGATGTTTTGAGTAGGATCAGCTAAAGGAATATTAGTACTAGTTTTTTATGAAAATTTCATGTAGATGGTTACGTTGTTTTTATTTTGATGATTTTATGGTAACTGCATAAGAAAAACTGTATAATACTTTTGCTTTTTATCTGCCATTGTGTTTATCATGGTGAAATCTTTCATTGGAGTATTTCCTATTTCTTCTTCGTGATTGTCTTCTACTCTATGATCATAGGACTGGGTAAAACTTTCCTGTTCAATTTGAAATTGCAACCATGCATTCAGTATCAGAAACATCTTTTGGCAACAGTTTATCCATTTTACCCTTCCTCCCATCAATTGTTTGCCTATATGAATGATCTAATGTTCATTGGTTATTCTTAAGCATATGAATCCTCAACAACATTTCATACACCACTTGTGGTTCCCTTAAAATTTTTTCAAAGGCATTGCTAGTTTGATATTACAAAAAGGATAATGGGAATTAAAGGATAAGAGTAATGAAGAGTATTCTGTGAATATTGGGGGATAAATGGTTTTTCAGAAGTTAATTCTTGATTACTCCATGCTTATTCTTTTCTCTGTGGGGAAAAGAGACTCGATCTTTTTTCTCCAGTCACATTCCTGCTTTCTCATTGAACAAGAGTCATCTGTATGTTTATTAGTTGAACACAAATAACATAAAATGTTTTAAGCTTGCATATCCTGGAATGTGACTGGTGGTACTTTGAGAGGACTTAAATCATATGTAAACTGCTCAATTAATTCTTTCACTGCCTTGCCCATTTTGACAATATTCCATTCTATATTTTCAATCTTGAGTTTTTATTCAAAAACCTAAATATCATTGAGTCGTCCTAATTTTAATCCTTTATTTTTGTCATTGTTAGAAACAATTTTCTGATGAGTCCAACTGTCCACTAATCTTTCCACGAACTGCACCGTTTCACCAGATTTGCATCAGGTATGTGGTAAAACCCCTTCTTCCCAAATACCCATGTAATAAACAAGTAATTGGGATAAATATGTGTTTTCCCTCTAATCTATTTTTAAAATTTTATTCCATACTACATATTAAGGGTCAAGTGTAGAGAGAGAAAGTTTGGAGAGCCTAAAAAATGGTTAAAATATATCTATTTAAGATTATTTCAGAGGTTTTATATTTATTGGTAATTTCAAATTATGAAAATCAAGAAAAACTATTTTAACTCTTAAATACATTAGTATTTATTTTATTACATTATAATGATTTAATATCCATGCTAGGAAGCTTTTGAGAATTTTGAGGAATTTAGTAAAGAACTTTGTAGTATTTTTAAACTATAAAATAATTATAAACTAAATACAAATAGTTTATCTTTGTTTGGGTCATGCAGGGGAGTCTGTTTCAAACCAATGGTTCCGAATTGGTTGAATCCTCATCTATGTCTACCCTGTTGAGTTGGCAATTGTTTTGATCATGACTAATTTTTTTGGCAAACAATCAGGTCAGACAGTGCCTGCAAACATTGCTAGTACAAGTTGGTGATAGTAGTGGTACTGAGTGGTGTTGATGTCCGATGGATGAAAAACTTCCATAACATTTATTACCAGGGTAACTATTTGGGGTGTTATTATGTGTTTAAAACCTATTCGTCCAAGCTATCTACATGAATGTACCATTAAGAAATGAATGCAAACTCCACATGAAAAAGATAGGAGATTACAAAATCAATATCATCACTCCCCCTAAGGGCCAAGCGTTTTCTCTAAGTATCTTGATCAAATTTGAATGCTCTATCCCATATTTTTCTATTAAAATAATCGATCAAAGAAATCTGATGCACTAGGCTGCAAAAAAACTTGCGAGTAAAAATCTAGCATGGGACACAAACAGAGGGTGAAAGAATTTACATAGATGTTCCCTAACTATCCATGTGGTTGGAATAAATTATTAAGGTTTGGCAGGCTAGGATTGAATCTTTTTATTCAGCCCTGCTACACTTCCTTGAGTCCAAAATTAAAAATAGTCTTTCGAAATGGAATTGATGTTTTACTTTCACAATTATGACCTTTATTTTACTTAGCTCTTAAAAGGCTTTAAATTGGCGCCAAAAATAGACTTATTGTTTATTCAAGCTGCTTTTATTATCTGGATCATATATTGGGTTTCTTGTTTTAGCTTGGAGGTGGTCTGGGGGAAAAACTGTCCCCCATTTATATTAATTTATTCACCTAAGTTCTCAATTTCAAGCAAAACTCTAAGAAGATGTGAGGATAGTCTAGTCCACTCTACGGAGGCAAATGAGGGTAGCCATAAAAATTAATACAATACAGAAAAATAGAACTTGGGATTGAATTATAACTGGTGACTAATGCAAGTACTTATAAAAGCACATGTTATTAACTAACTTTGATGTTATCATCCTACAGGGAGGGGGCTGACAATTCCAATATAATCATACAACAATGACGAGGCATAATAAAGCTTATTTTACCCACACAAAAGTGAGACACATGCAATGACGAAAAATGCAAGATTTGTAACTAAATTACAGTAGGGTTATGATCGATTAAAACAACCTGTACTCCTTGTGTCTCGTTCGTCTTTTCTTTCCTGCTCTTCCTCTTCTTTTTATTCACTTCATGTTTCTTGAATTCTTACAAGGAGACGATATCAAGTAGGGCCAACGACAGAGCTGGAGCTATAGAATAGATCTGATATCATGTAATGAAAAGTTGAAATGTACTGAAGCCTCATGTGGATAAACGTGCAATGAATTACCAAAGATAGGTAGTTTCAACATCGACAGTGGGCCAATAACCATATTATCTAGTACTGCTCCTTTCCACCTGTCTGAAACTGACGTAGTCTTTACATTAAGGGGTAAGAAGCCAGCATGGCAATCCCACAGAGACCTTCCTTGTTTCCCACATTGCGTTTCATCTTGACGTACCCTTCCTCTCCCCAGTTTTGGCCCCAGGAGTTCTTCACTAGCCAGTACTCGTTACCGCCTTCTTCTCCGTACCCGATGACTGTAACGCCGTGATTCAGGGCAAGCCCACATCCGCCGCTTAGCACGCCGCTACTATACATCTGAAAAGCAAATCCCCCGGCGTCAATGGCAACTGAGACAGGTTGTCTTGAAACTGCTTCCTGCAGCGCCTGCTCGTCGTCCATCGCAACGTTCTCGTATCCCGTGATAGTGACTACAGACTCGGAGGCTTTTCTACGGTCGCATGTCCCGTCGGTGGCCTCGTAGGGATAGTTTGACTCTGTTGTCAAACCACCATTGTTCTTGATGTACTTGAAGGCCACCGTCATGAGCCCGCCGTTGCAGCCCTGGTTTCCATCCTTCACGTCGCAGTCAATGAGCTGTTGCTCCGACAGAGATACCAGTTTCCCTGTCGTGATATAGTTGATGCCTTCTACGGCTGCCACCGTGGAAAATGCCCAGCAGGATCCTGAATGGATGAAAAAAGATTGATCTTAACCTGGATTATATTATTTAAAGACGCAGTTCAACTTGCCCGGTGACATCTTTCTCGGCGATTTGGTTAAGATCAAGTGTGGTATCCGTTGTCTTTTTTGGCTAAGATCAAGTAAGCGTGAGGGCCATCGGCCCTCACGCATCGCCCTAACGTTGCACTTTTCCATGGGCTCCGCTAAGGCTTGTGGACTGATGACCAACAGAGTGGGACGTTAGCGGATCAGTCATCAGTCTTCCGTTTTGAGCTCAGAACGGTGGCTGAACGAAATCTTATATCGGTTCCCGTTCCGTTTCATCATCAAACACCAGTAATTATTCTAGTTTGAATCGTATATTTGTCTGTTCCGGCCAACCCCTCGGATGGGAATGAACCAAAACTTGAAGTCCTGTTACGGATGTCCTAGACTCTCCCGTTTCTTATGTCCTAGACTGTTGAGCGTTGTCCGTCCACGAGCATTAGGCCTGGCGTACCTGTAAATAAATATATTTAAACAAAATAAAAGTGGTGTGGCAAGGATAACCGCATTGATGCTGGTCTTTCACTGGCGTGACAGCTCCTGTCTGCCTCCAGTCAATGCTTGGGGGAAGACCGGCTTCGTAAGGCTGAGTAGAGTCAACGGATACTTCATCTTCCTCTGCCGTGCCGAGGGCTTTACTCTGACTGTGCATACACATCTGCTGAGCTCTGAACTCTTCATTTGTCAAGTCGGCAAACTTGGTGTCCGTGAGATTGTAGGGGAGGGCCATGGAGTTGACAAAGTCCACAACAACGACGTTTTGACGATAAATCTGGAACCGCTTCTCCTTCTCGCTCGGATTCTCATAGACCCGTCGATATCGTGACAGCCACCGCTCATATCTCTCTTCCATGTGGTTATTGTTCGCGGTAGTAGCGGCGGTCTCACCGGCGAACGGCCCCACAAAGAGAACCAGCGTGAAAATTACTCGCAGGTCCATTGGTAAAGCACCTCTTTTAGGGTTAGCCTTGTCCAGAGGTCGAAGGATGCGCTTCCCTTTAAATGGAAATGAGATGATTATGGGCACGATAAACGTGCCTGCATGGCTTTACCTTCCGTGCACGATTGGAGTCTTACTCACGCCGCTGGAATGGTAGCCATATGGCGTGACCTATGTCTGATGACAAAACAAACATTCAGGCTCATTTTCTCCAAGTATTGTCCTTTGTCTGGATGCCCCGGATCCCTAAGACCTCAGAACCGGAAAATGATGTAATCAGTGAAGTCTGACAAATAAGGGAGGCATTCATCCTTATGTAAGAGAGTGATACCAAAAGAAAAGAGCTAAGTGAGAAAAATACTACCAGTATAGACATGAGTGGATCGTGACCAATATGGACAATGCGGATGTAATGTCACAAATGAATCTCATGGCAAACATCTAGAGGGTGATGACCGGCTGCTTGAAGCTTTCAAGATGGTTAAAATCATCACTCCATTTGTCCATGCCATTAAGCATACAGTGCCGTTTGCTAAGTTGTTTAAGGGTCTGTAAATTCGTCAGAAAAAGGAAGAGGCATTTAAAATTCAATGAAATTAGCCACTATATTTTGTGAATCTGACCTTAGGAAGAGGAAGAAAAAGATCCTAGAGCCCTGTGAGCATGTGAGAACTTGGGGAATTGTTATTTACTTAATCTATGTAACACAGTAGAGTGGGTGTTAAGATTATCTCAAAAGTTCACTCTGAACGATTAAATGTAGGAGAGTTACGACCTCTCCTAATTTGTCTCCAATTACAAGATGAGTAAGAGCGTCTACCTCATGGCATCCATAACAATATGATTGTGTGCATCAAGGACTAACTTTCAAAAACTGAAGTTATCAGGAAAACATATGATTCACTAAGGACCTTAGAAAATCTTCGATGATATAAGAATAACCAATCCTTGCCGCACCCATTTTAAATAGAAGAACATAATGTTTACAAAAATGATTTAACAATTTGTGAGGATATTGGTCCCTTAAGTGTATTAGATTGGGCATATTCATATGACTATGTAAAATATACAGTTGCATAATATTTAAACATTATATGAGATATCTATCCATGAGTACATACCTGATAACTCGAAACTTATGGGTTTTATGTTGTTCATTTAAATTTGGACTTAACAGCAGTATTAATAATGCTTTCCACTTAATACTCTACCAAAAGTGGGGGGTCGATCCACATGGTGGCACAAATTTAATTTCGGAATTTTTTAAAGGGTGGAAACAAAAACAACAATCTACAAGTGAAAAATGTCTTTTAGATTTTTTGTATTTTATTGAATTTATACTTTTTCAAAAAGCTAACGAAAGTACTTTGCCTATTATATACAAATTAGCCAATATTCATGTAATCAAATAAAAGAGAAATATATCCTTTGGATTTTATACTGTTAATGAACTAAATTCAAAATATGATTAGAAATTATTACTAACATTTTTATAGAATTTCTTTTGAGACTCAAATGAATGAAAAGATAAATTTTATTCCTATATTTAACTATTTTCATTTAATTTTGAATGCCAACATAGAAAAACAAATTACCCTTATGGGACTCCATATTTGAGGTGGCAGCAGATTACCCTAGAGAAACCCTTAGCCAAAATTGACTAAGCATAGAGAATGCAGCGAGATGGGATACATCTAATAGTGACAAATGTTTTGAAAAAATTTGAACACACAGATGGGATGAGGAATTGGAAGTGTAATTGGATATAAATTTAAGATACTTATGTTTATAGAGAGAAAGTGGTGTAAACGGAAGGGAAAAAGGAGAAATGGATGGGGATGACGGTGAAATTTCAGATCTAAGTTCTTTAACTGTTTAAGTTCTTGTATTGGGTCCCAAATGCGTCCTCAACTTGGCTCATTATATTTCTCTACGATCAGCCATGTTTCTCTGCCAAAAAAGATGATAAATTCAAAATACTTACCTCAACAAGTTGAAATAACTAGGATTCTAAAGAGCCATGTCCTACTGAATCGCCACTTGTAGAGCACATCTAGAATAATAAAGATACTATTCATATAACGTACATGGTATCAAAATTCCTTTTATTTTTTATTATTTCCCCATGTTGTCATTCCTTCATCTTTTCTTGTTAGTTGAATTTCAATTTATCAACCTCATATGGGGCTGTATCGCTGTGATTGGTGTAAACTATGACAATTCATACAGGGAGAATAATATAACACATTTGTAAAGTTTTTTTAAAGCCAGATGATTTAATCATCTTAGCACAGCTTGGATTTGTGTTTTGTTGATTCCTCAAGAAATAGATGTTGAGTTTCTCAATTACGAAACCTCTCAATACACGCATGGGATCCCTAGCGCAACGAATTACATACTATATCTCAATGGTCCATGGTATCAATCCACCATCAAATTTACATTTTCTAATCACATTGGGAGTAAAAGGAAGGCAGGGGTATAAAGGACAAATGATAAGAATCTAAAGAATAATTCATGGGTTATAGTTGTAATTGCAAAACCAATTATCAAATCACTAGTGCACGGATCAAATCCATGCCTTTTAAGTCCGTTGAAGGGGATAATTGAGCTCTTGGTATTTCTAACCGCTAGATGCATCCATGTAAACTCTTTCCTATGAAATCTCATTTTTCTTGTTGATGAACTCCATTGTCACTTTACTATCCTTTTTACATAATTTCAATGGCATCAGGAATGGAGATAAAGAAAGGAGGAAAATAGAGAAGAAGTGTTGGGCCCTCAATAACTCCAGCGTGCATTAATGTTTTTTAGGGTCTTCCTCTATTTATACTAATTGATGATTTTATTTTAAAAACCCAAAACTTTAATTATATCTTTTGACGTGCAAAAGATCATTCAGATGTGACCCTCAAGGTCAATGTATCAGTCTAGTTAGCAACTCTGGTGCCCAAATAACATTTTTTAGCCTTAGAAATCAATTACTATATTATCATATGAATTAATCATTTAAGGATCAATTTAACAAAATCAAATGGTTGAGTTTCCAGCCTATGGAGTGCCAAGCTAAACCTTGTGCTCTAGAAAACATAAAAGGAGTGGATTGGCTCATTCACAAATCCATTCTATCATATATTATTGTGTATGTGTAGTCCATCATCTACTTGACTCTACTAAGACACTATAGGTTATTGTCATGTAATAAATCCTGGTGATCATCTTAGTTAGTACTGCTGCATTCAAAATTCAACGAATAACTCTTCTTTGTTATTCCACTACCTTGGCCAATGGCTTCGTTGGAGCAGCTTTTTTGAGCTGTCTCATCTTATACGAAGGGTTGATGGTCACATCTTGACTGTTCAATCATCTTCTAGAATGTCTTTCTTAAATTAAGCTAAGAAATTTTGAAATTATATGTATAAGAACTCATATGTTATAGTCATGCCTCTGGTAGTTATCATTCGGCTATGTCTCGAATTTGTTCTCAATCTGCTAAACCTCCTGGCCTTTTAAGAGTAGATCTCAATATAAAGTACAAATGTTCATCCACAATACATCTTCGTTGTCGCAAATCCATGAATTGAATCAGCTTGACCTCCAATTTTGTATAATAACATATGGGGATGTATATTGATCAATTCAGTGAGTTATTTCTATCATAGACCACCCACTGTCTATCCTTCATGCATATGTAGTAATAGTTATGGGATTGGACAGGTTCATCGTATGATTCAGACTGTATAGTTTTATTCTATATGGATACTTAGATGCCCTTCTCAAGTATCAATTTAATAAGAATATTTAGAACACAAGATTAAAAACAAGTGATCTACATGTTATGATCTCCTCATGATTTATTAACTTGGTTATGTATTCATGGACATCATTATAAGCATGACACATAAACTGTAAGGAACACATTGTATGAGTGAACAATGGGCAAAAAGTGTAATATGCGATTAGATTGCCAGCCACATGATTTGCCATTAATTATGGCTTAGTAAATTTATTTAGTCCCTTCTCCTATTTTTAATTAAGGATAATTTATCATAAAAATATAAAATTTTAAGTACATATTCTTGCTTCCAAAAGACCATTAGCATGTGACCCTCCAAACCCATGGATCAATATAGTTGACAAATCTGATGGCTCAATAACATTTATTGAACAACCAAACCAATTATATATTGCAACATATGGATTGATCAATCAAGGATTATTTTATTTAAATCCATAGGTTGTTTCCAAGCCTGTGGGGTTCCGATAGGGATGAGAAGTTTGGGTTTCAATGTAGAGTGGATGACATTTTTCAACAAAGGAACATTCAAAACTATAGTTTATGTTTAGTTTGTTCATAAATATTTTAATAAAAACAATTTTTTGTTGACTAATTATCTCTGATGTAAATTATTATCACTAGGCTCCCATAGAGCGCTAAAATTATTTGAATCAATACAAAAGTTATTAAAAACATTAATACAAATGGGAATAGAGGCCAATATCTTTTGATCAGAGAGTCCATAGAACATGAATTGGAAGGCCCCAAGGCTCTCTCTATGTGCACTTACACTTGCCCTTATGATTCATCATGTTCACGTAGCATTGACAAAGTGCACCCATGTCCACACTAGTCCATAGCAGCATGCATCCACAACAATCGCAAAATGTTTTGTATTCCAAGTTAATCTACAACTGCCCGCATCAAATGGTGCATGCACCACCACAGTAATCCATACCACTACCACCAATCAAATGACCTGTGGATAACTTAAGATAATATGAAAAAGAAGTTCAAAAAATTGTACTTTTTTTGAGGCATTGACAGTGTACCTCTCCTCCTGATCCTTGTTTCCACAATATTACCAATTTTTCCATATAATCCAGTAAGAAATTCCTACCTCATGTTTGGATATGGTTTGTCCATTCATAAACCATTCAAGACCACTCTTCAATTCTACTTTTTCCATTTAAGTGTGCGCTCATTCCCAAATATTTACTCATTATAAAATGAACATAACATTTTTCCCATCTCTAGATGCTAAACAACACCTCGAACCCTAGAATATATAATAAAGTGTACTGGCTCTCTTATTAACCCTTATCTTATCTGCGACCTTGTGCACATATGTGTGTATGCAATTAGGACTCTAAGGATGACTAAAAGTATGGTCAACTATCAAATCCTAATCAGTCCTCCCAAATAATACTAATGTATTAAGAAATCACTTGAGATATATTTTATGATATCCCATTGTCATCATCACACTGTCTTATTTGAACGGTCTCCACTGAGATAAGAACCAAAAGGTCATATATGAACTACTTAATCATCTTCTTGAACTTCTTGTTTCAACTTAGATAAGAAGTTTTGCAATCCCTGATGGAAATAAATGTGCCCGACAAAGTAATACACATTCTACATCTTGTTCCATGTTACTGCAATGTATTGATTATAGTGCATGTATAATACTTATAATGAAGTCCATGAATTCGAACTTAGTGAGTTATGATGAGGTCAATACACGGAATCACTAGTCTTTCAGCATGTGTTCTAAATATTCCTATTTTATGTTACTAACCAAGGGGTTTTAAGTATCAAGATAGAAGATCACTATTAGACCCACTCTTATGATGATTATGGCTAATCCTAAAGACACTAGAGTGATACACGAACGGTAGATAATTGGTCATCTTGAGTGGGAAGAGCTCAATTTATTTATATATATATATATGATTAACCTAATGGTATTATATGGAGCTGTCAATTTTGTTTATTCACATCATGGTTCTTCAAGTGGGTCATTAGACATGAGATACCAAAGAAATCTTATAGATATATAGTTGTAATTTCACAATGATCTATGAATTCCTACTCATGGGATTCAAACAACTCTTAGTATGGTTGTAACTAAAAGTTTACAAAGTTCATTGATTGGTCAAGATGTGATCCTATACCCTTGGTATAAGAGAAGAAAATGCAATAAAGTTCTTAGGTCGATACTGGCCTTAGGTCCTCCCAATTCGCGAAGTGATCGATACTGCATAATGATAATGGTGGAGTGTGAAAAGAGTGTGTCAAGAGGAAAAAGGATATTCAACGTGTCGAGAATTATGCTGATACATCGAGAGGCTGCACACTTAAGCTGATCAACACTTCTCACTCTAGGATCTAAGATATCATGGAATCCATCAATGCCTACATGATTTGTTAGATGCTATTTTTATTCCATTCAAATTCTTCCAATGCAAAAATTAATTGTTTTCCATGCAGATCAAGGTCAGGGAACCCAAAAATTCCACCATTCAGAATATATAATTCATAGTCAAAATTCAACCATCGGTACACTATACCTTATTGGTGTCTTGGGTACAAGGATCATGTACACAAACATAAAATTAATCAACTTGATTGGCAGTTTCATATGACACCATTTAGAAATTCTTTCTAATCAAGTCAGTGAAACCTTTTGCCTAAGAAACACTCTATAATTTTCCTCAAGGCCTCCACACTTGTGGTTTCCAAGTCAATCATACTCGTTGTATGATTTGGACTAGATAGTGGGATGTTCTTCTAGCCAGATAATGGGATGAGCTTATTGAGTATGATTTAAATATGCATATCTAGAACACATGTTTACATTATATCAATCTCATATTATGATCTAATCATAATTGTCTACAGCATATCATGAATTCATGGACTTCTTCACAAGCATCATAAGTGCATTGTGATGAATATTTTTCTTTAATGAGTGTTGAACATTGAACAAGGTATGGAATGAGTGATTGTATTTTTGGGTACCTAAATTTCCATTAGCTCCTTCATCTGAATTGTGTATTTCTGATTAAAACAGCAATCAGAAGAATTATGGAGGTATCCAAGAGCTGGCCCACACCATATTCCTCATCTTTTGAAGACTAAAACCAAAATCCTTCACATTTAACCCACTATACCAAAGAAATAGCACTAAAAACATGTGGACTGCTCCAGCCCATTCATCATCATCCCATTTAATTCCTGTAAATTTCACTGCATCTGGGACTTGAAAATACTGATCACAAATAAAATTTCTTAACATAAAAATCAGGAATGCTTAGTTGAAAGGGTCCAAAATGTGCATAAATTAAATTCTATATGAAGTTTAAAAATATTCAAATGAGAATTTTTGAACGAATGAAACTATAATCCAAAATTGGAAGGGGAAGTGAATGAATTATTTTATGAAATTTTATGGAAACCTATGTGATACAGAGAATGGAATTATGGAACAATAAAATTATATATCTAGAAAGTTAAAATAGAGAAATTGATCTATAGAGAAACTAGATAAAATTGGGGAAAATGATTTGTAAGGAAAATTTAAAACCAACTAGTAACGCTAGTTATAAATATTGAGCAGAAACATGCTACATTAATACGTGTGCATTTTCATCCTGTTAAATAATGAAACATAATTATATTAATCACCAAATTAGTTCAAGGGCACGTACATGCAGCACATGACTTAGCATCTCAGTGACACTCAAGAAAGAAAATCGAATGATTAATAAGAAAACAAAATTTTATCTTAAATCTAGCTACGGTCATAACATATTAAATATCTAAATACTATAATGCATTAACAATCCATGGATTGATATGCACATTTATTGTGATATTTAAATGGATATGGAAATGCAAAATAATGTTCACATTTAAATAAGATGACTATGAGTAGGGTTTGATGATCCCAGTCCGGTCCAGTTTTCTGGCATGGACATAAACCATACCTGAAGTTTGGTCTGGTTCCGGTCTGGTCTTTTCGGTCTCGGTCCGGTCCAGTACAGGTGGTGGCAGAGGAGCACGAGGTGGCGGAGGTGTTCTGTGCGCAGAGCAGTGGCAATGAGCGCTTGGGGTGGGTGATGGGGAGGGCGACATGGAGGGGGATGGGTAGTGTGTGGGACAGGGTCCGGTCCAGTCCAGTTCTTTGGCATGGATCTAAAACTTGCCTGAAGTTTGGTCCAGTTCGGTCCAGTCTTGTTAGGTCCCGGTTCTTTCCGGTCCGACCAGTCCCCGGTCCAAAATGTCAAAGCCTAATTATGAGCATGATGAACGTGCTTGAATGGTCGACCTTCTGTGCATGACTAGAGTATTAACTCATGCTGCGGGAATGATGGCGATATGGCACGTTCTTTGCCGAATAAGGAAACCGAAATTGAGGCTAGTTGTCTCCAAGGCTTGCCCTCTGTGTTACATTAAAGACTCAATTTTGTATGTATCTTTTGTCATTGATATATATTGACTTGGCTGAATCACTGGGTGTTGCCACCCATTCTGATGGAATACACTCTACTTTAAAAGTCTTTTATAAAATATGTACGTAAAATATCTTCAAAATATGTACATATTTTCATCCATAATACAAGAAATCAGTAAATGCACTCTTATTTAAAAAAACATTGTATAACAGGATCAACTGAAAAACATTTCAAGGAAGACAGTCATCCATGTCATTCGTGTAATGAACGTTTTGAGTAAAATGAGATCTTTCAAGTCTGAAAAGCTACAGAAAGGTTAAACATTTAAATCAAAAACAGAAAACATGCATAAATTTGAATTATTACTGAATAGAACATTTTAAAAAATAAACTTACAAGTTTACTAATCTAAATAAGAAATGAAAATTTATTGATTGTTAATTTAGTCACTTTAAATATCATAGTCATGAGACATGAATCTATTAATTATTTTAAAACTCATTTTGCATGTAAAATTAATTGAACTTGTAATTTATGCAAACATTGCACTAAAACTTATTGTTGAAACCACTAACTATATAGAATGCATGAAATGAAAATTGGTATAGAGATGAGGACAATATAGACAAAATGACCCCAAAATAGCCTTAGAATATGCATAATTTTTATGCCACATCTAGGGTTTATCAGAGATATAACTATAGAATATGACACATTCTTAACAGAGAAAATGGTATAATTGGGCCAATAAATATAAAAATGTAATGGTAAATTGGGGAAATATATGTGGATGATGTAGAAAATTTTGATTTCAGTTCCTATGGTGATTATGTGTATGGATTTATACTTAAAAGGATCTCCCTCAACTCATGTCCTTATATTCTACCAGGATCAAACTTTTTTACTACAAGAAGATGATGAGAAAAGAGTAAATATTGTAAAAGAGTTACATCAACCAGGTTGAACAACTTGGATCCTTGAGAGCTTTATTTTTTTTCTAGCCTCTGCTAGAGTGCATCCATAATGAGGATAAGTATAACATCATATATTCCCCTTATATAATTTTATAATGTTTCTCATTTCCATTTCTTCATCTTTTCTTGTTGGCTTATAGCTCATGGATTTCAATTTATATCTCCATGTTACGAGGAAATTTTCAGGCTTAATGGATCAATCAAGGATGTGGGACACACCCTTAAAATTATTATTTTGAAGCCCAAAACCAAAATTCATTATTTCTGTACCAGTTTCTCAACAAATAAACTGGAAATTACAATCAAGCGCTTAAGTCCATGTATAATATATTGGCCCAATATATTCCTTGTGAATGTATGCTCACATGGAACTAACTAATTCAAAGTAGTTGAAATATTTTACTTGTATGAAGTCAAGCAGGTTTAGTTAAAAATGACCATAATAAGCAGAAGATTATATTCTTATAGATAATGAATATTCAAATAATTTGGTTAATAACATGATACCTGAATGCTTTGTGAGTCAAAATTAATATTATAAGTATATCAAAATATAACCACATTTATTAGGTTCTTATTATTAAATATACATTTATCATGTTATTTTCCCACAACATTGAGAAAGATGTGAGTGTGGGCGTACACTTTATATGTATAGACATAAAATGCACGAAAGGATTGGGATAATCATATCATTTAGGGAAACTATTCATAGACAACACTAGTGCCATAACTACCTAGTGGAAGGGGAAAGCAGAGAAAAAAATTGAGCAATACGAAGATGACGACAATTAGAAATGTTGGCCAAGTAGAAGTATTTTTTGCGTGTGTTGGAAGATGTTGACATTTTTGACATATAGAAGTATTTTTATTACCGTGACTCTAGATGATCAAAATAAATATGATAAAGTAGAAATATCGGTCTACACAAGTGCAAATTTTGAAAATTTCATAAATAGAGTATTGTTCTTGATGTACTTGGAATATAAATAGAAGCTATCTGATAGGTTCTGATCAACATTGAGGGTCGTGACCAAACTGTGTATATGAATATATTTTTTCATTTCATGATTTTACACTTATTAGAGAATCGTACAAGAAGATGTAAAGGAGGAATTCATTGTGACTCGATAAAAATATTATGAGTGCCTTATTGAGTAGTAACCAAGTGAAGCCCATCCATGTTGGCTCAAGAAATAGGGATTTATGTGATGAATGAATTTAAGAATGACAATATCACAACTGTTCTCCATTGACTATGGAAATTCTATTTTTTATTCAATTAAGGATCTGTTACTATTACATTCATCAGCTAGATCACTGAATTTTTTTTATATATCGTAATGCATTTATGGGTAGAACTTGATTCAAAGTAACTCTTGTGAACTAGGTAAAATTATTTAATCATCCAACTCAGATTTTTAAAAAAAATAATGCCCATGGGACTTTTTAACGCCCCATAAGTTTCTCATCAATTTATGAGGGTAATTTTCTGAAAACATATTTATGAATTCATGAATTCATGAATTTTAATTCCTTGGAATGAACTCCCAGGATTTCTTACTTATCTTTACTAAATATTAGATATCTTATGATAATAATATAGTTCTAAGTTAAGAGAAGCCCCAATTGATGGTTCTAGAGGAAATCATTGTGAGACAAAAGTGTCTAGAAAGTGCACTCAAGTGGATATCGCCAAGTGGAACTGATTTCAAACATCAAGCGATAAAAGAGGAAATGCACCTAGAGATTTTAAAAAACAGATGTGGGCTTCTTTAGGCCATGTACAAGAGAAAATTTGAAAAACATATTTCGAAGTCTTATTTGGAGTTTAGACCAAGGGAGGTTCAAACTTACCTCTATCTTAGCCTTTCCACCTGAAGGCCATTTCAAGAAATGTTTTCATTTTAATGAATTCCTCACAATGCCTATGTACATGCAATGACTCAATGAATTATCATGAGATAATAATCCCATGATCACAAGTCTTTAAACATGTGCTCCGATTATTCCTATTCAAATGATACTTAATAATTACATCAAAAGATCCAGGTATAATGGCACTCTCTTGTCCAACCCAAATGATGAGTATGGCATATCTTGTAGCCACAAGTGTAAAGACATAAAGGATAGATAGTGGGTGTTCTTTAGGTAAGGAGTTCTCTGAATTGATCCATATGAATTCCTGAATGGCATTATACCTAGCTTTCAATCAGGTTAATTGATATCATGATGGTCTCTTAGACCAGAGATACCAAAGAGACCGTGTGGATGGATGATCTTGTTTGCATTATGCTTAGCTTGGATGCATGAACAAGTACACGAAGATACTTTTGTTGTCAATATGGGATCATCTCTACTAAGTGTAAAAGACATTGACTCAAGGAAGATTCTATATTATCTTATCCAAATGTTAATAATTTTAAATATTTTGTCTCTTAGCATAGTCAAAGGTATATGATAAGCATAAATTTGATATAAATTGGTTCAAATTCATTCTATATTTATTCGTGAAATTTTAGAATGAACAGAAGCTTATGCATGAAGTATTATTATAATTATTTTCTCTTCAAAAAAAATTATTATTATAATTATGAATAATGTGATTTCATTACCTAAGTTCTAAATGTTATCATTTTCTCTATTTATTAGTTCTAAATATACTTGATAAATTTGACATAAACCTCATATATAAGTAGTTTAGAACCATCTTCCATCATCAAAACCCCATTTAGAATCTTCTCTGCTAGTTACCCTTTCTGAGATACATATGTATGCCACTCTATGCCGCATATTCTACCACTCTTGAGTGTATACCATTATTTTCTCTCTCCTCCATCAAAACTAGCAACAACACACATATGATTTGGTTCATTTCATGAAATTTATATGGTGCCTAAATTAGGTATTTACATTTTATCTTTATACCAAAATTTACTGGTGGAAGCAAAATTTACAACTTACCTTAATAACATTGTTTTGTCATATTCTACAGAAGGGCACATGTCAGCTTCTAAGCTGTCAATATTGGATGACACATTAAAGTAAAGCCAATGATTTAAAAGAATATTTTGAGATTTTTATGGTTATAAAACTATTAGCGGATAAAGGTGATGTGATAGTGATGCTGATGATGAGAGAATGAGTACTTGATAAAATCAATGGTTCGGATTTCTCCAACTTCAAACCTTGATATTAGATGATCCATAAGGCCAATTAAGACAAAATTTTGAGGGCAGATTCATCTCTCTCCCATATTTCCATCAGTGACTTAATATCTATAATTTAGGTGTGAGTCACTGTAAAAAGTTTCCTTAACTTGTTTATTACATATTTGAGCATGGATGTTCAAGGAGAGACAACAGAGATGAGAAAGAGCTTACCTTCATTTGAAATTATCAGGTTCATGGGGGAATATCAGAACCTAGTGTAATTGGCCTAGGCCTAAATTTTCTTCTATTCATCATCATTGTTAAGTTAAACATAGATCACAGCATCTCATCCCATCATGCCCTTGCACTTTCTATTCATCCCATCATTGTTAAGTTAAACATGATCCTTTTCTATCAGTGTGTCTTCATCATCTTTCCATCGTCCCACATACATAAATCCTTCTATCATAACATACTTATCTCTATCTTTTTATATTTTCTTATCTTTTAAATTTCAGTTCATCCTTTGTAAAAAATTGAGGGATACAAAACCTTGTCAGGGAAATAAACTGCCTGTCTACTAAGGCAACACATAGGTTTGATAAAAACTGAGAGTCATTGAAAATAAGGAACAAGCCATCCTTAGTAAGTCAAAAGCCATTATATACTTACAAGGGAACTATCCCAATAATGTAAAATAAAAAATAAAAAAATATATTGTGTTGCCACCCATGTGTTATAGCCATGGTACCTATAGCCATTTGGAAGGCCCCAAAGTATGTGGCATTCATGCACATCGGTCTGCGTGCTAACTGTGGGAACATGTTCGCGTACTAGACTCGTGATTGGAGAGTGAGTAAGTGCAATGCTACAACACGCACTGCGGATGGTGACGCTCGACCCTGATCTTTAAAGCCATCGCCCTTATGGTGTGTATGCTCGTCGACACTCAAGCATGGTGTATCAAGGGAGGCCTGCACAAGCTGGGTCTGCGGTCCGTAGAGAGCGTGGGCATGTGCGCCTAGCACCGCGCGCATGACTAGGATGCGTAGGCTGGGCCATAGTGTCGCTGCGCTGCTCATGGAGCTGCGCGAGTGAAGTGCACGACTGTGCACACACCCTGCACGCTGCGTGCGCGGGTGCGGGCCGGGAGATGTTCCGCGATGAAAATAAGGTGCTGGAGCACGGAGAGCGCAGAAACGGCTGCATGCTCTTGGCGTCCCTATGGATAGTGTCGGGCGTGCTATGCTTGATGTGCAGACCATGGCGGCTTCGAGCAGACTGTGTGCGATAGGTGTCACTGCAGGTGCCGGTGGCTCGTGGAGCGTCAAGGCTGGGATGATCTAGCAGATGGTCGGGCGCATGCCCGTGGGCGAAACAATATGGCTGATATTCCGGTCATGTAAAATTCATGGATTCATAGGGTTAATTCACTAAGGCCTTAACATAAAGGTCACCCAGTATCCCTCCTTAACATCTCCACACAAATGGTTTCATATCATACATCCTCATCACATGAGCAAGAGTTTATAATGATATCGTAAATGGGTGTTTTGATGTCCTTCTCGAATACCCGTCAAATTGGAATGTTTAGTATTATATCACTCATATCACTGCCTCTTATTTACCACCATTTATATTTTTCATCATAATCTTTTTATTATATTGTTTCTTCATCTTATTTTCTTGTCTCACTGCCTTATTTTACTAATATATTCATTTTTAATCAACATTTAAAGAATATAAACTCTTAATCACATTCCCTACGGAGACTGTCCTTACTCAACGCTAGCTAGATCTATTTTAGTGAGTGCAGGTATCAATATATTTTATAGATTAAACTCAAAATCTAAACAAAAACATATTTAACACCTGAATTATGATTTCAACATCTACCACCATAATTCATGTTCTTTAATTTTTGGATGGTATGCATGTGTGCAACCATTGCCGCTTTCACTCTTTGGCGCTCAATTATTTCTCTCCTGCCAGAACTATAGCCAAAACTGCCACTTTATAACGTACAAGTGCTATCCACACACATGACCACCATTTTGTGTATTCTCGGCCACAGGATTGTCTCATCTTCTCCACTACTGTCATTGCAACCACCACTCTACAACATATATGTGATATTTCCTTGATCTACTACTTTCTTACTCCTCTATTGCACCAGTTCTTAAACTACCATAATTTAACCGCAGGCTATTCCCATGTGTGAACCTTTCCAATTGCACGCCCGCCAGCTTCACAGATTATGTGCTGAAGCAGCCATTCACAAAATAAGTGCAGCCATTGACCGTACAACTGCCATTTCTACAAATAGCGTTGCCACCGATGTCATCGTACACCACACATCACATCATTTCCTAGGGCTGCCTACTCACCACTAA
The DNA here is from genome assembly GCF_029677425.1 of Wolffia australiana. Taxonomy (NCBI): domain Eukaryota; kingdom Viridiplantae; phylum Streptophyta; class Magnoliopsida; order Alismatales; family Araceae; genus Wolffia; species Wolffia australiana. The sequence continues at coordinate 11,725,927 of NC_135839.1, read as the reverse complement.
ACACCACTAAGCACTTGTAAATTAGTTTTCCTTTTTTAAAATTGAATTAAATATATAAAATCAATTAAATTTAATTTGAAATAATTTTACCTTTTATTTTGAATTCTTGAAAAAACATCTTATTAAATCTTAAAACATTTTTCTCACAGATATTCACTAAATTCAATGGCATATGTCAATGCAGATTGAACCTTGCTTACCTTTTGCAAAGGAAGAAACTTTAAATTTGATGTTGAAACCTGAGCTCCTTAACATATATGACTAAAGGACTGGCTCATTATTTCCTTGAATATTTTTAAATCATTAAATTTTCAATGATGGTTTTGTGGCGGTGCTACAAGATGGTGATTTCTTGTAAAGTATAGAGGCAGATCTATTGATTGACCATGAAAATAGTTACTATGTTGTATGATATAAGTTATGATAATGATCATTTAATCACAGAAAACCATGATTGCGTAGCATTACCATAACCACGTGATAATGTGACTATGCCCAATGGTACAAAATTATAAGATGAATTAAAAAAAATAGTTTCATACAACCAAAATGTCAGTCAATGGTAATAATATATTCCCTATAAAATTTTAGTTTAGGTTTCCATTTATAATTATTAAAATTATATCATACATGGGATCGGATAGCAAGTTCCATAAGTGATAGAAATATAGTATTCATTAAATCCGCGGGCTACTCGATATATACTAAATTTGAACTAGGCTTCACTAAAGGAAAGTATTTATTACATCTATGATCTTTGAAACATTGAAGACTAAGGTCTATTTTTCATAGCTAAAAATGCAATTACAATAAATGAAAATTAAGGATCAATCTAGCAATAGGCCTTTTAAAATATAATTTTTCCTCCTTCAGCGTTTAATTAATTGTTAAGTTTAATTTCTAACGTCAAATTCGTAACACAAAATAATTATAATTTTTTATTAATTTTATTTACGCTGAGTTACAGGTTGTTCCATGAGGATATGAGGCTTTAAATTGTGTCTTTGATGCAAATTCTTTGGTAATAAGGAGAGTGGATGAGTGGAAAGGAATTTCAATTTCAAAATTAAACAAAATCTTGCGATTAAATTTATATTAATTGTCAAACGACCTGAAATATCAGGATGATAAAGTGCAGAAAATATGAAACTAATCTAATTACTTTTAAATCTTAATTGGGTTTCAAAAGCTATCACGTAAAAACTAACAAAGATACTGTTGAAAAATGAATGCATCGACGTCCGATATCGACTTCTCTCTAATTCCGTTCTTTGGCGGATCCCTAATCAAATCTTAATTGTCTCTCTCCATAGCGAACGATTGCATAAATATTTGCACCAACTACATTTGTCTAGATCTCAGCTTTCCAAGTACAAACACTATCTCTGATTCGGCATAGATGGTCCTCATGGTCCTATTTTCTCGGAGTTTACCACGTGCCAAATGAGAAGGGAACAGCCTGATTTCACGAGTTCTTGAGAATCCCCACGGCGATGTGGCCCCATACCTGTCGGCCACGCCGCCTACGTTACTGAAATCGGGGTTGACGCAGTTGAGATATCAAGTTTTCTGAACGATAAACATGTCACTTAGATCTGTGACTCTTAAAACGTTGATGACTGTAACACCGTTAAGACAACTCCAACAGGGCATTGCGGAAGATGAAAGGTAAAATTCATTTTTTTGTAACGCAATTTTTGTCTCCTGATCTCTCAAATACAACTGCAAAGAGACATCTTAAGACCGCTTCTTCCCAGGAGATACAATCTTATGATGCAATTAATAAAAACACGAAGGATAGTAGCAGGTGTTAGTACATTCATACCCGTTGTTCGAGCGACCGGTGAATAGATAGGAGTTTAGATTCATCGACTGCTGAAAAGGGCAGCATCCCATTGATATTTCCTCTTACGTTTTTTCGTCGAATTCTCTCTTTCTGACGAAGAGAGTCTCCAATAGTCTTCTTCCTATTCTTCGTGGTCTGGACTTTTGATAAGATGGCTATCTTTTGCCGCCCAAAAGCGATACATGAAGTTTGGTAGATCCTCGTCTCGCCCAATATTACGTCTGTCCCTCACACGTTACGTGTTATATTTTCTAATCTCCTCTCCCAAGTTTTTTTTTTTCGAATAGTTTCCTTCATACGGAGGGCTCCATATACATCGAGGAGTCGCCCTGGGGGCCAGCTAACAAGAGAATAAATTTTTCTATCTGCCATGCACATGCAGCCCACGTTAGCGCGCTTGCTCCATTATAGACGAGGGAGGGGGGGACAGCTGGCGGTGTCCGTAGAGAGCAGTGACGATGAGAATAGTTCAGTTTTTGACAGTAAGGAAACACCAGCATGCATTCTCTCTCTCTCTCTCTCTCTCTCTCTCTCTCTCTCTCTCTCTCTCTCTCTCTCTCTCGATCTCTCTCTCGATCTCTCTCTCTCTCTCTCGATGAAAAAATCGGATTTCGCCACGAACCCTGTTAGAGCCGTACGAGTGCGTGCACCAGTTCTCACAGACGAATCAAATAAGAAAATAAAACATACCTCTGTTTCTTGCTTCTTCACGAGATATACCAAATGTTCTTGAAGAGAGCCTTTTGGATCAGCAGGGGATGACAATATCTAGTTTATCTTGGTAATGGGATGCCAAGGAGAATAGTCGAACACCGCGATAACCATGGTCCCTATTATAGGAAGAGGAAGACTCAACCCTCTTTAATCTATCTTAATTCATCTCATATTTATGTATTTACTTCTATGTATTTAGTAACATCACCATACTCATATTAATGTCTTTATCCCATCATTATCATAGCTGAGTCACTTTAATTGGGATCCTTACTGATACCTTAATAAGATGAAATTATCTACATCTTTTTGTCGGCCAAAGGAAATTCATGTAACAAACCCAAGACGTGCTTTTCGATTACAAATTCACAGTTGGCAGCTTCTCCCTCTGGGGATCAATCGATGCCGATCTTGAGGAAAACAATGCAAGTGGACGAATGATACATGATGATTCCCCGCGTTGAAATCAAGGGGAAGAGAGAGAATGAAAGGGCGAGAGAGATTTGCGGTGAAGCAAATCTACGAGAGGAAGGAACAGAGGCAGAGACGCAGAGGAGGAAACGGAATAGAAGAGATATGGAAATCTTCCCTTAGCTGAGCGAGTCCTTGTCAGCACAACTCGTGGGTTCTGAAGCAAGAGCAGCGGCAGAAGCCATCTTCTTGAAGCTCTGCTGCTGGTAAACTTGCCTGAGCCTGTCGATCTCCCGCTTCAGCGCCTCTTGGTGAGCTGCATTTCATATTAACCGCTGTTATTTCGAGTTTGACATTATTCTTTACTTGCCACTATTCGATTCCCTTCGACGTGGATCTACCAGTTTTTTTTTCTTTCTCTCTCTTGATTTTGTCGATTTTACACGGATCATTTTGGATGAGAATCCAAGACTAACGTTGTTTCGTTTTCATCTCCCTTGGTGTGTTGTAGACAGAAATGCAAATGCAATAATCCTGAATTGTCCTGTTTGAGAAGAGAAGCTCGAGGTATGAACGATACTAAGGGCAACGAGAAGATGAATGTAGGCGATAAAAAACTTACCGTCCTTGAAGATCTTATCCTGTGCCAGGGCGGCGATTCGCTGCTTGAGAGCGCTGTTTCCCATCGTGAGAACTGAGCGCTGGTGGTCGAGGAACGCGACCCTTGGCGACAGCGCTGAGACCTCTGTCTGCAGTTCATCCGGTGATCATCATATTTTAATCTTTTTTCTCGGAATCAATCTCATCGAAATTGTGATGGATATGAGTATAATTATCGTGATCCAGCCGGTTTGTTCTGAAGAAGAGGACCAGCAGAGTAGGAATAACCTGAAGCGAAGTCACGCTGCGTTCGAGCTCTGATATGTACTGTAGCTTCCTCACCCGCGATCTCTGCGCCGACTGTCTGTTCGCCAAGATCCTGCGAAACCGGGAACTACAATAATTAAGAGGATAATTACTGGGTCGCGATAGTTCTGCGAGAAGTTGGTCAAAATCCTTGGAAACCAGTACTATTTCTAGATAAACGGTTCAAATCACCACGGGTCGTGATAATTCCGCTAGAATTGGCTCAGATCAGCAGAAACCGGCATTAAAACATTTAAAACAAAATCGCGGAGGTGGAATTGATACGTAACCAGGGCAAAAAACAGCTTAAAACGACAATGAATCGTGATTAGCTCCATGGAAGAAGGCCAATATCTGGCGAAATCGGGGACTACAATGTTTATAATGAGAGTGTCTCGCGACAATTAAGAGAGAAGGAGGCTAAAATCCTGCGTAGTTGGGGAATAAAAAGAATTTAAGAGTATTGGGTCGTGATGAGTCGTTGACAAAGAGGCCAAAATACCAAAGAAAGAGGGAGATTTCGTTAAAGCGATAATCGGTCCCGAAAATTTAGAGAAAATATGATGAAGATCACGCAAACCCAGAATTAACGAGACTAAGAAAGTAATGGGTCGTGATAATTCAGATATACGACGGTGTTCTTAGGCACCTCTTGACCCTCTTCGGATCGACGATGGTTTCCACCGCCGCCCCTTGCGGCGGCGCCGTGGTCGTCTCCGGCGCCTCCCCGGGTTCGGACTTGCAGTCACTATTCGCCTCCTGCGACTGCGGCTCCACCGCCGTCGATGCAAACCCAGCCTTCTCATCCGACGGCGAGGATGTATTCGAAGACGAAGCGGGCGCAGGGGGGACATCGTCGGAGAACATGGACATGAGTTGGTCATCGTCCAGGCGGTCAAACTCCTGAAGACGGCCGTCACGGGCGGCGCTGCCGTTGCGGTGGCAGTCTTCGCCGTTGACCATCATGGGCAGCTCGAGGAAGGCGATAGAGTCGCTGGCGGATCTCCTGTGGGCGCCGCGCTTCACGGCGGAGAAGTCTAAGAACTCGTCGACCCATGACTGGTGGGAAGAGGACGAGCTGGTGGCGGTGCCGGGGAACAAGTTCCCCGCCGAGGGAGCTCGCTGGTGGGTGAAATTGGGCCAATTGGGGGAAATGTTGGGGACTTTGGGCGGCAATTGGGCCATCTCCGCAGAGAAGATCTTCTCTTCTCTTCTCTTCTCTTCTCTTCTCTTCTCTTCTCTTCTCTTCGCTTCTCTTCTCTTCTCTTCTCTTATCTTCTCTTCTCTTCTCTTCTCTTCTCTTATCTTCTCTTCTCTTCTCTTCTCTTCTCTTCTCTTCTCTTCTCTTCTCTTCTCTTCTCTTCTCTTCTCTTCTCTTCTGGCTACCTCCCTTCTTCTTCTTCTTCTTCTTTCTTGCCACCTTCTCCGCTCATCTAACCCACTCTCAGGAGCTACTAAAGCGCTTGGGCTCAGCTGGGAAGGGGGAGAGCGACGTGGATGAGAAGGTGGCCGGAGAGAAGACGAGAAAGGGGCAGTCACATGACGAGGTCCGGCACGGAGGGGGGACAGCTAGCAACAGCTGTGTCGAAAGAAGTCGATAGAGAGAGAGAGAGGGGGAAGATAGATGGGTAGAAAGAGTAGGACAGAGAGAGATAGATGGGTAGAAACAGTTTGAAAGAATTCGAGAGAGAGAGAGAGAGAGAGAGGGAGAAAGATAGATGGGTAGAAAGCGTTTGGAAGAATTGGCGAGAGGGAGGTGGGTAGAGAGAGTTAGAGAGAGAGAGAGAGAGAGGAGTTGGGACTCAACGGTTTTACAGGAAAATCGCAGCAGTTGAATAAGAGAAGGGGGAATCGCGACCACGTGCCGATGTGACAGAGGCCAAGGGACCTCCCAAAAGAGTTTATTTTCCTTTGTTGTTCCGCCCCGTCGGCGTCCGATCGTTCTAAATTTGCGCTGGGGAGGGAGATAGAAGACCGCGCTTCTCTCCTCTAAAATTGGTCTTCCCTCAACTGTTCTATAAAAATAAGGTCATTCTCTCTCTACCTCTCGCTCTCAGCAGATGGGCGCCAATTATGGCTCCCCATGTGGCGGGTCCGGGAGCCCACCACCCGCCCGCCGCCGCAACGCGTGCTTCTCCGTCATCCCACATGCGGCTCGCTCGCACGCTTACAGTCTTTGGCACCTTCAAACTGGCCCGAAGACTGTAACTTTATTGCCGGAACCTCCGGTCCCGGCCACTATCTCTGCTCCGACAGTTCGAGCTCGAGCGACCCATTTTCATTACTCGGTCGGGCACGGCAAACCCTCTCTCTCTCTCTCTCTCTCTCTCTCTCTCTCTCTCTCTCTCTCTCTCTCTCTCTCTCTCTCTCTCTCTCTCTCTCTCTCTCTCTCTCTCTCTCTCTCTCTCTAAGCATCGGGATCGGATCGGATCGTTCGAATCTTGATCAACAGATTCGAACGAACAAATGCCGGTTCGAACAATCTGTTCGAATCTTTCGATCGAACAGACCATTTGTTCGTGTTCGATCGAAAGTTTGGAACGAACAATCTGCTTGGTTCGTGTTCGATTGCCAGTTGTTCGACCTTGTTCGAACAAGTTCGACCAATTTCGAACAAATGGCCAGCGACGCCTGCGACCGCCAGCGGTTCTCTCTGGCGGCCGCTGGCGGCCGCTGGCGGTCGCTGGCGCCGCTGGGGGTCATAGGCCGGTCGCCGCTGGATGTCGCTGGCGTCCGCTGGCCGGGGCTGGGGGCCGCTGGCCGGCGCTTGCGGCCGGATTCGAACATTCGATTCGACCCGATTCGAACAACGTGTTTGAATCGGATCTTATTCGAACATTCGATCCGAACAGGCATCCTGTTCGAACAATCCGATCCGATCATACGCGCAGATCGGATTGGATCAGAGGTGGACAGATCGGTGTTCGGATTCGTTCGCTCGAATGCCCGATCCAATCGAACATTCGAACGATCTGTCCGAATCCCCGATCCCTATCTCTCTCTTACTCTCTCTTCTCCCTCTCTATCTCTCTCTCTCTCTCTACCTCTATTTCTCTCTCTCTACCTCTCTACCTCTATTTCTCTCTCTGCCTCTATTTCTCTCTCTACCTCTCTGCCTCTATTTCTCTCTCTACCTCTCTGCCTCGATTTCTCTCTCTACCTCTGTACCTATATTTCTCTCTCTTTCTACCTTAACTTCTCTCTCTACCTCTCTGCCTCTATTTCTCTCTCTCTACCTCTGTACCTCTATTTCTCTCTTTCTCTGCCGCTTTAGTCTTTACTTCTGTTTTCTCTCTCTCTACCTCTCAACCTCTATTTCTCATCCCTTTCTACCTCTCTACTAGTCTACTTCAATCTCTCTCTACATCTCTACTTCTATCTCTCTCTACCTGTCTACTTCTATTTCTCTCTCTACCCCTATTCCTCTCTCTACCCCTATTTCTCTCTACTCCTATTTCTCTCTCTCGGCCTCTCTACCCCTATTTCTCTTTACTCCTATTTCTCTCTCTCTCCCTCTCTACCCCTATTTCTCTCTACTCCTATTTCTCTCTCTCTCCCTCTCTACCCCTATTTCTCTCTACCCCTATTTCTCTCTCTCGCCCTCTCTACCTCTATTTCTCTCTCTACCTCTCTCCCTCCCTTTCTATCTCTCTACCTCTCTACCTCTATTTCTCTCTCCCTACCTCTTTCCCTCCCTTCCTATCGCTGTACCTTTCTAGCTATATTTCTCTCTCTCTATCTCTCTCCCTCCATTTCTATCGCTCTACCTCTAGCTATATTTCTCTCTCTCTACCTCTCTACCTATATTTATCTCTCTCTACATCTTTTTCTCTCTCTACCTCTCTCCCTCTCTCTACCTCTCGCCCTCCCTCTCCAGTCTTCCTCTCTCGCTCTCTTTACCTCTCTTCCTCTCTTCTCTACCTTTCTCCCTCCCTCTCTATCTCTTTACCTATACCTCTCTTTCTCCCTCTCTCGCCTCTCTACCTCTCTCCCTCTCTATCTCTATCTCTCCCTCTCTCTCCGTTTCTCTCTTCTCCCTCTCCCTCTCTTCTCTCTCTCATTGCTCATCGCTGTCTCATTTCTCATCTATCCCTCTCTCCCATTCTCACTCTCACTCTCACTCTCACTCTCGTTGAACATATCTCCATCTCTCGCCCTCCTCTTTCTCTCCACTCTCCTCTTCTTTCCTCTTTCCCTCCTTCGTTTCACTCCCTCTCTCTCTACAGATAAATATATATATATCGTTAAGTGCAGCTTTACAGCTGACGCGTAGTGTAGACTGTCGGCTGTTGGAGGGCGACGATAGAAACCAGCTGTGGTCTGTGTACATACCCATAGGCCGTAGCCACGAGAGACCAAGGAAAACAAAAAACAAATTACAGCAGAGAGTAAAAAATAAAATTCTACGTCCGCAGAGTCCCAAGCTTTTCCTTAACTTGGCAGACCCTCCTCTCGAGCTGGTCGACTCGCCGTTCATGGTCCCGGAACTTGCCCAGCCACGCATCCTCGAAGCAGTGTACCATTTGCAAGGCAGCTTCTCTCTCTTCTTCCTTGAGCGCTCGTCTTCTCTCCAGCTCCGAGGCGGTAAGAACATCGCCTTGGCCTTCACCGTCGTCTACGTAGAGTTGTTCGTCGCCCTGAGGAAACCGCTTGCGGTACAGGGCGAAGGCTTGGCGGGTTTCGTTGAGGGCTTTTCTGTAGCCTTGGACGATCTTCGCCATGACCATCAGCTCGTGCTCCACTTGGCAAATCTCCATCTCTCTGCGCTGTTGTTCTTCAAGCCTGGCCTTCTCCAGCAGCTGAATATGGTGGTCTTTCTGCTGCAGAAGACTGCTCATGTATTGGGCCTGTAATTGGGCAGCCGCCGATTCCTGCTCTCTCTGAGAAAAAACCATCTTCGCCTTCTCCATCCAGCTCTGCGCCTCAGCCACGCACTTGTCCGCCGTCACCGGCTCTCCTCCCCACGCCCCCTCAGTCCGCATCTTCTTGAACTGGGCCTTATCCTCGCCGTCCATCTCGTCAATCTCCGCGGGCTTGATCTGATCAGAGACGGGTTCCATCGCTTGAAGAAGATCTGTCGAATTGAGGCCTTCGAAGGGGTCAACGACGTCGTCCATGGCGACGTCCTCGCACGGCCGCAGGAGAGAACAAATGGAGTTTGGGGGGCAGTCTTCTTCTTCTTGGGATTCAAAGATTCCTGGCTTCTGATGCTTGATAAGACGCTGAAGATGAGAAGCGTAGTAGCAGAAACCAGAGACCGGGGCCTCGGTCAGCTCCTTCTCCACCATCGTCCATAGAAGCCCGCTCCAGTCGACCTTGTTGGCCTGCCCTTCTCTCACGAGCTGAGTCGCGGTCATCACTTCTGCGGGGAGAATGCAGGCGTCTTCCTCTTGGAGCAAGACCCAAGTAGAGAGAAAATCAAGAAGGAATTCTATAGATTCTTCTCTGGAGAGAAGGTCAGGGTCGGCTTCGTTGGTCTCAAAGTTCGCGGCTTTCTCCTTCTTCCATGAGAGGCCGAGCGCTCGAGCGAGGTCGGGGCGGGAAACGGCGATTCGCGCGCCGTTCACTCTGCTTCGCCTTGTGGGTGGGTCGTAGTTGGCGATGAGCTGGGCGAGGAAATCGGTTCGAAGAGGCGCGGAGAGGTCGACGTGGGCGAAGTCCCAGAGGGATAGGGTTTTGAAGAGGCGCTCGTGATTGGAGAAGTCGAGAGCTTTGGAAGGGATGAACGGAACGGGACGGAGATTCTTCCCCAAGAGGTCGAGCTTTTCTTGGATTATCGCCCGCCGTTTGTCGGAGAGGGGTTTCGATCTCTTCTTCCCTGCGGCTTTCTTGGAGGGGGGATTGCCGGACCTGGTCACGACGACGTCTTCGTCTTCTCCATCGCGGGGGGGCGGCTGTTCGTCGTCGAGGGGTTCTTGCGGCGGAGGCGGTTGACGGTCGAGACTGTGGGACGTTGACGATGACGGCGATCGGGATCGAGAAGTAGGGTCCGGTTGAAGATCGTCGGACTCTGGCATCGCGCGACGGCGTCTTGGAAGAGAGTTCTTCCCGTTCCTCGGATTTGGGCACGGATTTTAGCCCTTTTCTCGGCGATTGGAGATGGAAAGGTTGGCCCTTAATCGGAGCTTTATGCTAAGGGCAGCGGAGGGGACGCACCGCGTCATCCGTCCCCGAGGTTCCTGGGGCCCTCTTTTTATCTCTTTATTCAGTATTTAAACAGCTATGAATGAGAGAATTATAGAGTGAGATTGTTTTAGAGACCAATTTTCTTTGGTTTAGAGATGCCCTAACACCTTCTCCCCTTTTTCTTCCTCAAGGGTTTTCTAAGATTGAAAACTGATGACTGATTTATGTGGTAAATTTTGACTTTGAGATCTACATTTTGAATTTTCCTTGGGTCAAAAGTGTTGGATTTCCGAGCTTTGATTCTATGCTTGACGATCTGGCTGGTATGGGCACCTAAAATGTGTGACCTCCTATACTTCTATTTATTTAAGGCACTTTTCATAAAAGCCATTATGTCTACTAATGTCCATTTATCTTGTGCTCTCTATGCCCATATATCATTATAGGTAATAACTTTAATGGCACAATAACACTTAATGACCAACCTCATTAATTTAGGGATAATACTATGAAACAGCATGAACTTTCAAAATTTTCAGCCAGGCAGCATGAACTTTGTGACATGTTCAAAAAATAGCACGCACCAATAAGAAGACTCCAAGTGGCGTCTTCTTATTTTTCGTCAGCGACAGTCAACTAATGACATGGCTTCCACCGTGACAGCCAGGTGGACGCCACGGTGGCATCCACATCTCCGCCCGCCGCCGCCGCTGCCGCTGCCCGTCTTCGGCCGCCGCCGCCACGATAGTCTCTTCGTCAATTGTGACTCTTCTTTGAGTCCTTGTCCAGCAGAAAAGGACAGTCGTGATATCGACGGATTTCTCTCTCTCCCACTCTCTATTTCACATACACTCTCTATTCTCACTTCTCTCTCACTCACTTTCAACTCTCTCTCCTCTCTTACACACTCTCTCTTCTCTCTCACTCACTTTCAACTCTCTATTCTCCTCTCTCACTCTCGCTCCTCTCTCACACACTCTGTTTGCTCTCTCCTCTCTCTCTCTCTGTATCTCTCTCTCTCCATGTTACATGTACCATCCAACTCTCTCTCTTACCCTCTACCGTTATTGATATCAATATTCCCCACTATCAGTATTCGATATCGTTATCGATATTCCCCGAAATCGATTTTTGAATATGGATATCGATATCCTGAATATATAGGATATCCAATATTCCCCTGTACAACTTATAACTCACGAAAACAAACACGGATGGCATACTAATACACAACCAAATATCAACTTTTTGGGTCCGAGTCGGATGGTTTGAAGTTGCGACACATGTTTAGGTCCTTGCTAGCTCTTTATCTTGAGATGAGGTGAATAGATCTATGTGGGTCCTCTGGGGCATAAGTCGTGCGGCATAGGTTATTTCGTTTTTGGTACCTATAAAATATGGTGACCAATTAATATCCTAGTATTGACCAACAAATTACATAATAGTTAATTAAAATGAAGAAACAATCAAACCTGGAACTTGGTCATGCTCTTCAACAATTTGCTGAATCCTCCTGAACAAGACTGTGATCCGTGCATGATTGATCAATACTTGCTTAATCTTTTATGTTTAATGAAAATCGAGGCTATAAAAGGAAGTTCAAAAAACTGAATCCATACTTCGCATGCAGGTTGTAGCCTTCTACTATTGCATGTCTTTCTATTATGGTCGCCTTGGTTGCAGAGAGAGCAGTGCATTTGCACGCCTTTCTTGGTTAATCTTAGACCACTAGGACCTGCCTGACTAACGTCAATTCTTCTTCTATGTTTCGGCCTTCCCGGTTGTTTCTTCGCCAATGGGGCAAAGAGGTAGCTTCCTCAATTTCCCCCCACAGGTTTTTCTCATTCATCGGCGGGATACCATAACTATAAGCTAGCTGGTATGAATCCCTCTTCAACCATTCGTTGACGTAATTAGCAGGGTCCGCCCGGATAAAGTGAATGCAGGCAATAGAATGCGGGCATGGAATGTCCGTGACAGCCCAATATCTACAGGTACAGTGTTGGGCACGCAGGTCAACCACGAATCCTTCACCGTGTGTGCTAACCTTGAATTGAAGATGGCCTGCATGGATAACACTGCATGTCCTACACTTGAGTCTATTATCTTCGAGTACCCGTCTTATCCGAGGGCATAAGGAAACAGCACTCTCGGACAATAACTCCCTGTTCTTAACTAGGGTTCCATGATTGTCGTTCTAATGTATTCCAACATGTCGATGATAGGTTTAGACCTACTCGGCAAGATGAAGCTATTGAAACACTCAGACATATTGTTATCAATAACCTCACATTTCGACTTGTCAGAAATAAAAGCCCTGCAAAACTTTTGTATGCCTACCTCTACAAGATCTTGCACGGCTTCTGCTTTCAATGTCTTCATTTGTCCGATGACCCTCTAGAATCCTTCACGGGTTGTGCACTTCACTGCTTTTCAAAACAGGTTCCTCAAGATGTCAGTGGAATGTCCCTTCTTCTTCCAATTTGCATAAATATGTCTTGCACAATTCCTATGCTCCACATTCGGTAAAAAACCTGCCACTGCATTCTCGAGGCCCTGCGAAATGTCAAAGCGTATCAAGGTATTAGTGCACAACATTCGTTCCACCTTAACCAAGTAAGTCTTAAAATAAGTAGAATATGCCAAACGAGTCAATTAAATACCTTTTGCTTATCACTTATAATCGTCCAACCATAGCCATCAACAATTCCTAAATCAGTCATCAGCAGGCTGATAAACCAAGTCCAAGAAGCTTGATTTTCCTCTTCTACCACCGCCCAAGCAATAGGGAACATCTGGTTATTCCCATCCCTCCCCACGGCGCTCAACAACTGCCCTTTCAATTCTGTTTTCAAAAAACAACCATCCAACCCAATCACTGGTCTACAACCCTCAAGGAACCCCCTTGCTAGAGATTCGAAGCAAATATAGAGTGTGTTAAACCTAGGCAAAGAGTTATGAATGTCGTGCTCCACCTCCAATTGGAAAGTACTATTCCTATTCACTTTCTGTAACTCGGCCACATAGCAGAGTAGCATGTGATAATGCTCGTTCAAAGAGCCTTGAAGCATCTTGCGCGCCCAGGACCTTGCATTATAACAGGTGCCCCGTGAAACTATGATTCCATACTTTTCGTGCAATTCTCGCACCATATCTACTACCTTATAATTCATATCCCTTCGAATAGTCTCTAAGAAGTGTTCTGCGATCCAATTGATAATCGGCTTGTATATTTGTGGGAGCCCTATTGCACCTATGTTCATCATTTACTGACTTTATGACAAAGGCCTCCCTCGTAGGACCCCAACTAGCATATATCCTCCACGGACAATGTTCCTGGCATACAACTTCCACGATATTCTCTGTAGACCTTTGAAACCTAACATTGAACCCATTGCATATGACGTAGTTCTTCACGGCTGCTTTAAATTGTGAACCTGATTCAAATGTCATGCCCAATTTAATTGTAGTATTAACAATGGGGCACCTAGGATCATATCTTCTATCGTTGTGTGTGGCCAAAATATTTTCACCCTCGTCATCACCATATAACTCTTCTTGACGTTCTTCTCTTCTACTTCTCTGTTTGTCAACAAATTCTTCATTCCATTCTTCGCTTGAATATCCCTCGAGATCACTTGAGCACACATTGCTTGAATCCGAACCAAAAACAATACTTCGGTCATCAGCCCTATTTGACAAACGGATACAAAAGAATAATTTAATTAATTATACAGAGAAAATTTAGTTATGAATAGCATACTTACATTCTCCTTTTGCTTTGGCTGAATATCTTAGAGGTGCACGACGCAGGAGGATTCTTATGGCCTGCACTAAAATATCGATATCAATGTCCAAATATGGAAATCTAAAATGTCGATATTGATATCCAAATATGGAAATCTAAAAAATGGATATCGATGTTGAAATATGGATATCGTGGAATGTCGATATCGATGTCCAAATATCCAAATCTAAATTATCGATATCGATATCCAAAATATGGATATCGTGGAATATCGATATCGATGTTCAAATATGGAAATCCAAAATATCGATATCAATATCCAAATGTCCAAATATGGATATTGAAATATCGATACTAGACACCCTCTTCGGCCGCCATACTGAGACCCTCTCCGGCCGCCGCCGACGCTCAAACGTCATAAAAAAAATGCCGCTATACCTGCCTGCAAGTGGATGGAAACAGAAACTTGTCCCAAGTGGGAGGAGAGAGAGAAAATCGTTCTTCAATAGAGGGAAAGATGATGCAGCGTTGAGGAGAGAGCAATTTGATCTTCAAGAGAGAGAAAGATGATGCGGCGTTGAGGAGAGAGAGAAAATCGATCTTCAAAAGAAAGAAAGATGATGCGGCGTTGAGGAGAGTGAGAAATTGATCTTCAAGAGAGAGAAAGATGATGCGGTGTCGAGGAGAGAGAAAAATGGCGCTATTAGGGTTTGATGGGATGTTCACATGCTATTTATATCCGCGAGGAGAGAGAGATAGCGAGAGAGAGATAGAGAGAGATGGATAGATAGAGAGAGATAGAGAGAGAGATAGAGACGCGTGCCACTCCTTATATTTTATCAATGACCCAGTGACGTGGAGAGAGAGAAAATCGATCTTCAAAAGAGAGAAAGATGATGCGGCGTTGAGGAGAGTGAGAAAATTGATCTTCAAGAGAGAGAAAGATGATGAGGCGTCGAGGAGAGAGAAAAATGGCGCTATTAGGGTTTGATGGGATGTTCACATGCTATTTATATCCGCGAGGAGAGAGAGATAGCGAGAGAGATATAAAGAGAGATGGATAGATAGAGAGAGATAGAGAGAGATGGATAGATAGAGAGAGATAGAGAGAGATGGATAGATAGAGAGAGATAGAGAGAGATGGATAGATAGAGAGAGATAGAGAGAGATGGATAGATAGAGAGAGATAGAGAGAGAGAGAGAGAGACACGCACCACTCCTTATATTTTATCAATGACCCAGTGACGTGGATATTTCGCGCGCCACTCCTTACAGCCGCTGGCTAACATCCATTGCGCCTGATTCCACATGCAACTCTGGAACAAGAGCTCTGGGTCAACTCGTAATTCACTTATGAATGATGTGTAAACTGTATCGCATCGACGGCAAGCCAGAAATGATTCTTGTTCATCTATGGATAAGCGAGTGAGACAGAAACTATATTCCGTGGAATGAGAAAGGTTTCCCACCTCATTCGAGTCATCACCATTTCTCGCGATGTCCGTTTTCAGCGATTATTCATATCTAATAGAAATATTTAGGAGATCCCTCGTATCGAGCGGGAGATGCAACATGCGGATGATACTGTAAATCGAGAAATTGAAGAAACCCGACACAATATGAGAGAGAGAATAAGCTTTCGCTCGGGAAATAAACAAAAGAGCAGACCAGGTAGACAAAGAGGGCATCACGTAGATCCGGCGATGATATCTCAGTTCGAAGGCGGTCATCCAGCAGGGCGACAACTTTTTCCGCAAGTTTTTTTTTAACTTTTCATGGGGGCGACTGGTTTAGAGACGACCCCAAGATGATTCGAACGTCGTAGTCTTTCTGAATCCTAACTTCTTCCCGACACAATTGGGTCCAAAGATGAGCCTGGCAGGTGATCGAATGGAGATATCATGTTTAGGGGGATCGAACGCCACCGGAGACGGGCGGCAGCGGCGACCGGAGACTATCACGAAGCGGCGGCCAGAGACAGGCGGCGGCGACGGCAGCGGGCGGAGATGTGGATGCCACCGTGGCGTCCACCTGGCTGTCACGGTGGAAGCCATGTCATTAGTTGACTGTCGCTGACGAAAAATAAGAAGACGCCACTTGGAGTCTTCTTATTGGTGCGTGCTATTTTTTGAACATGTCACAAAGTTCATGCTGCCTGGCTGAAAATTTTGAAAGTTCATGCTGTTTCATAGTATTATCCCATTAATTTATTATATTGATAAATAGATTACTCAGTCAAGGATAAATAGATTGCGGCGTGTCCGTGGTGGAGGCGTTGACGTCGGTTGACTATGGGGGTGTGTCCGTAGCGGATATGTTGACTTCGGTTGATGGTGGCGGCGCGTCCGGTGTCGATGCGTTGGCGTCCAAGCCACCAACAACACTATGAAGAATTCTAGCCTGAGTGACTTTTGTTCAAGGCTTTATCCTATTGATACATAATCAGAATTTTTCATAAAAACCCCTAAAATTAAAGTATGTCTATTGCCAAAAACCATTAGTTTGTGAACTTTTTAGGCCAGGTATCGATGATCATTCTAATTAATGAATCCAGTGATCCAATAATCTTCATAGGCTAACTTAGCTATTTTCATATATTTTTAAAAATCAATTACTAATTTAATCCTATCGTGAGGTTAAGTTTCTAACATGTGGCATGCCAAGCAATAGCTCGTGCTCTAGAAGATACAAATAAATATATTGAGAAACTCAAAATTAGGGGTGAAAATTATGTCATTGTTGATTTGAGTTCAATCAATTTGATAGTGGATGAATATAAGTCGATGGTGATTTGGGTAGGATGAGAAGGGATACACATAGAGGAAGATGTAGTGACATGATGGAAATGGCGAGATGAGAGGTATTAAGTGCTTAACTAGGACGTGATGATACATGATGAACTCAAATTTTATTTGTTTTAATTATAATGTTGTTGTGATTTGAGTGTCATGCAATACATTTATATTCCTCACCTATGATAGTCTGCAAGCAAAAGGGTTGATCCTCAGGGAGCCTAGGTAATGTGATGATGTGCTTTTTAAGTGATCAGAGAAAAATATTAATTATTATAGGAAGGTGATAGATGAGAAATGGTGGAAAGATGAGACGATGGCAGAGAGTATGGAAATAGAAATATAATATAAGTAGGTATAAGAGGTGGTGTTTTAAGGGTTTTTGAAGTGAGTTTGATGATAGAAATGATCCCATTTCTTTGTCATTGAAAACAAGCTCCTATTGATCTCATGATCATAACCACTTTATCTTTAGTGAAGGATCAATTAGTGGGATTCCATGAAAGAATAGAGAAAATGGAGAATTCTGGAAGTGTAGAGCCTACTACAGAGGAGAATCTTTATCCCAATTTTCCCAAAATCTATAATAAAATTCAAAAGGGAAATTATCTATAAAGGGCTGCTCCCTCGAACATCAATTCTTAAAATCCCCGAGGATCTTCTCACTATCAAGTCTTACTACCTGACAAATTTAATAGAACGAAAGAAGAAAAGTGTCGACACTCAAGACAAGATTGCATATGCCCCCAAAATGGGCTCTCGCCCCTCTTTATACTCATTGGAAACTTTTCATAAAAGTCCCTAAGAGAGTTTATTCATCGACATCTAAAAAGGGTGTACATTTGACCCTCAAGGACCATGTGTTGGTTTAGTTAATGTCTTTAATGTTCCACTAAAATTTATTTCCCAACCTTGTTAATTAACTATATCATTATACAGAGTAATCAATTATCAGTTTGACCCAATCGATGGGCTGAAATTTCTCAATACAATGCGAGAAAGGGAAGGGTAGGAATATGGATATTGCCTAATGATGAAAATATACTCTAGGTCTACAATTGACTTGGTAACCTCCCTGGTTATGTGTGTTAGTGACTTACAACTCTATTCCAGGAAGAACCATTGACCTCTTAATCTAGGAACATCCGGCATCTAATGACCCAATATTGGAAAAAAAACTAGTATAACACCCTAGTTTAAGATGGAATCATATAATGTTCTGATATAGGACTATAGATGATTCAAAGAGGAAATCCACAATTGATTTAATGAGGGAATTGGTTGGTTAAGTTGTCGGTGTTGGGATATGAAGCTTCTCATTGTGATTAAGGAGTGTTGAACTCCATGCTAGGGCTTGGAGGAAGGAGAGGAAATGAAATCCTTAACTAGAATGTACATGAGGAGGGGTATATATACCCTAGGAGAGAGAGAGGAGAGAATATGAGTTAGTGATAAGTGAGGGAGCCTAGTGGGTTTATAGAACATGACCCAATAGGAGAGTCCTCTCACTAACAGCCCCCCGCAAGCGAGGTATGGATGTCATCCATGCCAAGCTTGGAGGTAGCACGAACAAGGAGAGGATTTGATAATCCCTTCGTGAGAACATCGGCCGCCTGGTCGGATGACGGCACGAAAGACAAGTCGAACAAGCCCTCGTCCATCCGCTCCTTGAAGAAGTAGCGGTTGATCTCCATGTGCTTGATGCGACCCGTCTGCCCGGATTTTGAGCCAAGGCAATAGCCGATTTGTTGTCACAATAAAAGTGGATCGGACGGGTGTACTCGGCGAAGTTCGCGGAGCACCCGTGAATCCACTGAGCCTTAGAGGCCCCATCCGCAAGTGCCCGGTATTCCGCCTCTGCACTCGAACGGAGACACGATCCTGCTTGCTGCTTTTCCAGCTCACAAGGCCCCGAGGCAAAGATGCAAAGACCGGTGGTAGACCGATAGTCCATGCCGAGCCTGCATAGTCAGCGTCTGTATATACCTTTATAGTCGGCTCTGAGCTCCGGGAAGAGTAAACCTTCCGGGACAGCCCTTCACGCACGCGAGCACCCGGTGAGCGGCCTGACGATGAATCTCATGCGGAGCATGCATGAACTGACCGAGAAGGCTAACTGCATAGCTGATGTCGGGACGCGCGTGTGGGTCAGATAGAGAAGTTTCCCACCAACTGCTGATATTGATGGGTGCTGACCGGCGGAGAGTCACTCTCGCGCCCAACTTGACGTTGGGGTCGATGGGGTCTTCACAGAGCACATCGGTCATACCCGTCAAAGTCAGCAGGTCCACCGATATTTCTGCTGGCTGATGAAGATACCACGAGCCGAGTAGGCCACCTCGAGCCCCAAGAAGTACCGGAGCTGACCAAGGGCCTTGATCTCGAACTCGCGGGCAAGGGAGCGGCTGAGGCGTGAAGCTTCGGCGATGTCCGACCCGGTGATCAGGATGTCGCCCACATAAACGACCAGGATAGCGACGCCGGGCCGCGGACGGAAGAAGAGAGTGGCTTCCCCATTGCTCTGGTGTACCTTCGCGCGCATGACGGAGCTGAAGCGGCGAACCACATCGCGGTGACTGCTTCAGTCCATACAAGGACTTCCGCAGCGCAGACGGTCCCGGAGGCCCGAGAGGGTAGCCCGGAGGATGATGCATGTAGACCTCCTCGGTAAGATCGCCATGAAGGAAGGCGTTTAACGCCGAACTGGCGAATCAACCACTCATGATGAGCGCCAGCGCCAGGAGGAGGCGGACGGTGTCCATCTTCGTGACCGGAGAAAACGTCTGGTAGTCGACGCCGTAGGACTGAGTGAAGCCACGAGCCACGAGCCGCGATTTGCGGCGTTCCAGGGAGCCATCGGCGTTGTGCTTGGGGGTGTGAACCCACTTGCAAGAGACGGCCGTCTTCCCGGGTGGGAGAGGAACCACATCCCACGTGTGGTTTTTGAGCAAGGCGCGCATCTCCTCATCCATCGCCGCTTTCCAATGAGGACAAGCGATAGCATCGGTTAAGCGGCGTGGAACGAAGACAGAGTCGATGCGGGTCAAAAACAGGCGGTAGGGAGTACTCAACCTGGCGAAGGAGCGATAGTGAGAGAGGGGGTAAAGGGAGTGCGGGTGCACTGGCGGACCCCTTTACGCAAAGCGATAGGCAAGTCAGGGGAGTCATCGTCAGCAGGAGAAGAAGACGACTCGGAAATGGCTGGCGGAAGAGAGGAAGGCGAGGACTCAGCAGACGGGGAGGGAGCGGAAGCAGGAGGCGAGGATTCGGGGGAGGAAGATAATGGAGTAGGCGCAATGGGTGAGGAAGGAAGGCCGACCGGTGGAGGAGAAGAAGAGGAGGATGGAACGACTGTGGGAGGAGAGACGACGGTGGGAGGAAAGGGAGCAGCGGGCTCCAGAACCAGATCCGGCTCCAAGGGGGGGGCCGGAGGAGATGTGGGAGAGAAGAAGGGTTGAAATTCAGAGAAGGTGACATTGGCGGAGACGAAAAACCGACGAGAAGAGGGATGAAAGCATTTATACCCTTTCTGAAGCGAAGAGTAGCCAACAAAGACGCATTTGAGCGCCCGGGCATCCAGCTTCGGCGAGGGCGTCGTGTCATGAACATATGCCATGCAGCCAAAGACGCGGGGAAGAAGGTGAGTGCGGAGCTGCGCGGCGGGAAAGGCAGCCGACAACCGGTCAAGCGGAGGGCTGAACTGGAGGGTCGGGGTGGGCAGCCGGTTGATGAGATGAGTACTCGTCAGAACGGCTTCCCCCCAATAAGTCCACGGACGTGGTAGTCCAGCAGAGAGGGCGGGCAGTCGACGTGACATACCCAATACGCCGCTCGGCAAGGCCATTCTGCTCGGGCGTCGCCACGCAAGACGTCTCGTGGAGAATCCCATGGGCGGTGAAATACGAGGTCAATTCCTGGTTGACGTAGTCCCGCGCATTGTCGGACCGGAATCGCTGAGTAGTCCGGCCAAACTGAGTCTGAAGCATGGTGCAGAAGGCTTGAACAGTCGAGGAGACGGCGCTCTTGGACGGCAACAAGTAGATCCACGTGTAACGGGTGGCCTCATCAACAAAGATCAAGAACCACCGGTGTCCCTTCAGGCTGGCCTGTCGCGACGGACCCCATACATCGCTATGAATGCGATATAAGGGAACATCACTGTGAGAAGTCGACGGAGGGAAGGAGGCCCGGCGATGCTTCGCCAGTTTGCATGCATCACAAACAACAGAAGAGAGGTCCAAGCCAGTACACAATGTCGGAAAAAGTCTTTTCAAAACATGGAAAGACGGATGCCCGAGCTGGTGAGTGAGTAGAAGCGCCGCCGGCGCTGGTCTCGACCGTCAACAAGCACCGCTGCACCGGGTTCCCGACCGCCCCTCTCGTCCAACAGCGACGCCATCCGAGCGCCTAATTCGCAAAGTCTTCCCCACCTTGTCAGTCAAAAAGATCCCATCAGACTGAATGTGGAACGAGCAATGGACCGCATCGGCGAGTCGCCGCGGTGACATAAGTAAGGTCTGAAGGGACGGAACATGAAGGACGTTGTGAATGATACCAAGGCCATCCACATGGATCGACCCGATACCAGTCACGCCGGTCGTCCCCACCCGCCGTGTGGACAGCTCGACCACCAAGGTGCCGCCAGAGGACAGAAACCGGTGGTTGAACGGGTCATATGCTCTGTGGCCCCGTATCAAGCACCCAGGTGGTATCCAAACGGCGGAGCTTGGAGGGCCGAGTGTCCACAATACCACTGATCTGACTTGGGAAGGAAGAACGCACCGAAATCACCAAGTGAGCCACGGTAGGCTGCGAAGAAGACCCGGTCTGCAGGGGCAGCCGGGAGCCGAGACGGACAAGTTCGGCGATCGGCTGGTCATTAGTCATGGCTGGATGGCTGGAGCTAGAGGGCGACGGGGCCGGTGCACGGGCAAGATGGGCTCTGGCTGCGGGACCGGCGACGACGAGGCAGGAGCTGATGACGACGAGGGGCGACCTCCGATCCCGGTACTGTCCAAAAATTTCTTGATGCACCGGGCCTCAAGATGATTCGCTTGCCGCAGAGGAGCAAACCACCGGTGCCCGAGCCCGAAGAAGGCTTGGGCAGCAAGGGAGGTTGCTCCGTAGGGCGGACAGAGGGCAACACTCTCGCTAGGGACTCGGCAGGCAGGTCCAGCAGCGGGCGTTGACGGCGAAGGCTGCTTTCAACCTCCGTCAACTCCTTAACCAGACCATCGAAGTCCGGAAGAGGAGTCTGGGAGTGAAGAGCCCGACGCGACATCCGCATATTCCAGATTCAGCTTGTCGAGAAATGACATGTAGCGGAGCTTGAGAGCATGGCGGCGGCGACGCACCGGATCCCCACCGCATGTAATAGTCCACCTCGCGCCACGTGGCTTGGTGGGCAAGGCTATAGTCCATAATGGACATGGTGCCATGTCGGAGTACACTCGCCCGCTCGGCCAAAGTAAAGATCTTCCAGTCATCAGCATCATGCCCGCAGAGCGACGCAGCGTGCTCCCAGATCTCCAGTGAGTCGCTGGTGGAG
The DNA here is from genome assembly GCF_029677425.1 of Wolffia australiana. Lineage (NCBI taxonomy): Eukaryota > Viridiplantae > Streptophyta > Magnoliopsida > Alismatales > Araceae > Wolffia > Wolffia australiana. The sequence goes on along the minus strand of NC_135839.1, from coordinate 11,703,836 downwards.
GAACTTATCATAGACCTCCAGAGAGAGTGTGAGTCAAGAGCCGAGGAGTGGGCAATCGCTCGGCACTCCAGGCCGGAAATGCGGGTCCGTGACGGGAGGCTGGCAGGTGAGATGTTTCTGGAGCAGACGGCCGCGCAGAGTGTACTCGGCGAACTTCAGCCACGACATCAAGTTCGAGCACCGAGACGGCAGTTATCCGGAGCCGGAGGGAGAGGAGCACCGATTTTCGGCGACGGAGTTCCCGCAAAGTCAGCCGCGGTGAAATCTGCTTGGGTTGACGTCGGGCGGTGGATGCGACGGATCACTGCCCATGCTGGAGGTAGTCGACATGACGGCAAACAGCAGCAGCGGCAGCGAACGAAGAACCGAACACGGTCCAAGACGGAGACAGCTTGCGGCGGCGAGCGTCCGTCGGGCGCTGCTCGCGGGCGGTGCTCGCGGGCGGTGCTCATGGCGGCTGCTGGCGGGCGCTGCGCTCGCGCGCTGCTCGCGGCGGCTACTTGCGGCGCGGCTTGCGGCGAAGCGGTCCGTCGGCGGGCGCTGCTCGCGGCGCGCCGCTGCGGGCGGCGCTGCGGCGGCTGCTGCGGGCGGCTGCTCGCGGCGCTGCTGCGGCGGCGGCTGCGGCGGCGCTGCGTGCGCTGCTCGCGGCGCGCTGCTGGCGAAGCGGCGCGGCGCTGCTCGCGCGCTGCGGCGCCGCTGCGCGGCGGCTGCTGCGGCGGGCCGCGCGGCGTTTGGCGGCGCGGCGGCGCGCGTGCGGGCGCTGCTCGCGGCGGTAGCTGCGGCTTGCGCGCGCGTGGCGGCTGCGGGCGGCGGCGCTTCTTGCGTGCGAGCAAGGAGAAGATTGAGAGGGTGATGGTGAAGAAGAAGAAGAAGAAGAAGAAGAAGAAGAGGAAGAAGAAGAAGCCCGCACACAGGCTTAGGGCTAGAGATGGGGATCAAGAGCTTGGCTCTGATACCATGTTGAACTCCATGCTAGGGCTTGGAGGAAGGAGAGGAAATGAAATCCTTAACTAGAATGTACATGAGGAGGGGTATATATACCCTAGGAGAGAGAGAGGAGAGAATATGAGTTAGTGATAAGTGAGGGAGCCTAGTGGGTTTATAGAACATGACCCAATAGGAGAGTCCTCTCACTAACAAGGAGATATAAATGCATCTAAGATGAGATCGATTAGACTATTGTGATTAGCGGCTTGTAATACATCATCAAATACAATCACTCATTAACAAGGGGTGTTTGGTGTCCCAAGTCTAACAACCACTCTCACAACCATAACATTAAACAACATGATTTACTGTTGGGTATAATAAAATCCATGAATTAATATGAAATTAATTCAAATAACTATTTCCCTAGAGAACACCAAGAATTTATCTTTGAGGTCTCCACACTAATGGCTAATATATGAGTCATACACATCATATGATTAAGACTAATGGATATTCTCAATGCATATTTGATGTCCATATTGAGTATCCTTTGAATAGGAATATTAGAACACATGTGTAAGAAATATTGCCCAATATGCTACGATCTCATCATAGTTCCCTTTTAATTTATATATTTAGGGAGTACATTATACGTATTACATAATAATAATGAATACATGTTTATTTCAATGAACATAGACAAGCCATTGAAGTGTGTTCAGCATGCAGTGCACTTGATATTCATCCCTCACTTGTTATGAATAAAAAATGAAAATAGGCCTAGATGGTTATGCACATAAGGTTTATCAGATGTCAAAGGATTTCATTAAATCATTATGATTTCTTGTGGGAAACTCAGTTAAGTATGAAGAGACCAAAAGTTCATTTAACAAACACCCATTGAACCACCATCCCCTATGAATATGATTGCAGCAGTGAGAAGATCCTTCCCAAAGCTCCATCTGCACTGATCAAGAAAAAGGATGGAGAGATCAAACATGATGGGGGCAATATGATTGTGTCTTAAGGCTGGACACTTGTGTGGATATAGACAACTCATTCAGGGAACCAATGATAAACCTAAAATGTGTCATGTAATCATACACATTTTAAAGTCATTTTGGGATCATTTCATGTGTATTGTCTTCGATTTTACTAGAATTTTGCATTTCATGCCCTAAATCGACAAAGTGATAAAAAAGCATTTTAGTGTCATTTTTATACATGTTTAACATATTCCAGAATTTATTAATAAAAATATTTAAGACATTGTGAATTTGTAATGTTCTATTAGTATGTTATCTATAATTCAGGGAAGAGAGAAAATTAAATAAAGAATATATAAAAATATTTTTGATACATTGGCCAGGTAGGGCCAACTAAGCGCAATAATGCTCAAGCCAGCCACAAGCAGGCGAGCGCAGGGCGCTCAAGCACGCCCGTAGCCAGCAAGGAGTGGCGTGCGGCAAGCAAAGCCTGGTTGGCCACACATAGAGGCCACTAGGCAGACCCACAACAGCGATACCACCAAACAGGCCCTCTCAGGCCATCAGTGATGGCTTGGACGTACATTCAAGAGGTATTGTATTTCAATTCATTAAGGAATACTTGACAGATTTTATATAGCATTGCATGTTTTTACATTTCTCAATTATGGGATAAGAATCCCATTATCTCTTCTACTCTCGCATCGAGCAGAACCGATGAGCAACGAAGGAATCGCGGCCCAACTGGCCGTGATCTGATAAAATTATAAAACAACATATGAAGGGGCTTCGAGTTAACCTGGCCTGAAACCCATATCATTTTGGGCCGTTTTAAGTAGAGGGATATGATCTCATTAATCCAATCTTCTTAAAGAAGTTAGGACGGTGATATCTATCCAATTTTTTAAACTTGTTTTATATCTATTTCAGGTCCTCTAATTGGTTGCTGGGCACTAACACGGATGGCAGGACCCTCAGCGGGAGAATTAGAAGAAAAGAAAGGCTGATGAGGAGCTGGCGTGAACAGCTGACAAGGCGCTGATGTGGCGTGAATAGGGTACACCGTAAGAAGGGTCCACAACTGCGATTTAATCGCAGCCATTGGATTTATTGAGGGAGATCGGACAGCCAGAGGCAGTTGTCCATCCCCACCCCTGGCCGTCGACGCCGCCACCTAAGGACGTTTTCAGCCAGCGTGGGGGGATCGCGGGGCAATCCAACGGCTTGGGAGGACCCCTAGGGCCGTCCCCCTCCAATCGGACTGCCTGGGAGGTCCCTCCCAATTCATTGAAAGGGGCCCAAATGTCCCCATTTCAACTATCTTTCGACTATAAGCCTCACCGGCGGCTGGGATCTCTCTCAGAATCAGAGACAGATTACAGCGTCGTGACTGCGCAGGCGGCTACAGAAGAACTGATGGAGGCTACAAGAGGGGCTAGGGAAGCTCGGATCTGCGCCAGGACGGAGGAGAAGAATGAGGGAACCTTAAACCGAAGCTAGGCAGCAACAATCGGCGCCACCACTCTCGTCTTCCAATCAGGGCGGATCAATGAGTTTTTCCAGTCACTTTTGTTGAAATTCAGTAGGATTTTATCATCAATTATACTCCAATTAGTTTAATCATAGATTCCATCCATTTCGATCAAAACAATTGCTACCACAATTTTTTATGGCATTTCATCGAACACTTCATGTGTTCGATGATTATTTTTTCGATTTGGCTAAGCTTATGAATCTATACTTAATTAAATAGTCTTTCCCTATCTATCTAGTTTCTTCTTCTTCTTGTTCTTTACTCTTATTAAATACTTATCTATCTTTTCACTAACTACATGAGTATCATTCTTAAATATAATATCTAATATCTTAATTCTTTATTATTCTTAGTATCTATCATATATATACATATGATATCAGATATTTTCTCTTCACCTATTATTCTCTCTGCTTACTATTACTCATCTCTTATTATACTTACTGCCTCTATTATTTTTACCTATATTAACGAACAACTCCATTATCAAATACATCCCTAAAGGCCAGTCCATGTGGAGACGACCTTACTCTAACTATAATTTGAGTAAGTTTATGTAGTTTATCTAATTTATTTGATTTTAAGCAAATTTAATTTACAACGACATTTAAAAATTAACATCCCAATTTGTTTCCATCAACCAACCTAACTCAACATGATTTAATCATCAATACACTTTCATTTTCTTTTAAAGGCAAGGGGTTGACATAGTAACTCTAACCATCAACCATACAATGTTTGCGAGTCTAAATGAAGCACAGTGCCGTTAACGCAAACATTAATGTTGACGTTGACGTAACGGTTGATGCGGCAGAGTCAGGGTAGCAGAAGCCGACGACGGGACACACTGATGAATATAGATCAGGGACCACCGGACGGGACGGTTTTCGTCCCATGGGACAAAAAAATCGTCTGTCCAGAGGTCTCCGGACGTTGGACGGACGAATCTGGACGGAAAACCACTGGATTCACATTCGACGGTTGAGATGTTGCCACGTGGCCTTGCTAGTACAATTTATAATATATTACCTATTAAAATATAATAAAAATATAAAATGTGTTTTTTTGTCCCGGGACGAATTTCGGTACGAAAACTCGTCCCAGGAGGACTGGACGGGACAAAAAATCGTCCCGAGTTTTGTTGGACGGGACAGTTTTTTTGTCGGTGGACGAAAAACTGTCCCATCCTTCATCCCTGAGCTTATGTCAGATGTAGGACGGGACGAAGTTCGTCTAGTCTCGTCATTCGTCCACGTCCGGGACGATCCGGTATATACTGATGAAGTTATATAATTTTGTTCATTTCTCCGTCATCCGTCAACATACCGGCATCCGTCGACATACCGTCATCCGCGATCGTTCACCATTACCGTCATCCCTTATCATTCGTCGTTACCGTCATCTGTGTCGTCATCGCTAACGAAGAAGAGTGACGGCAAGATTTAAAGGAGGACGCAAAACCCTGGAGTAGACGAAGACGGTTGAGGAGAAGGCTATGTCCGGATTCTGGAAGCCGGGATCGGAGAGGCCGAAGCTCGTCGATGACGAAGAGGGAGGAGTTCTCTTCTTCTCCGCTCCTCGCGCTTCCGCTGGAGGGTCAGTTCCCCGTCCTCGACCCTCGTAATCAATATATATTCGTTTCCTGACAAGGTACGCTCGTTTGAAGGTATGGCTACGCTAATTTGGAGAGGCAGCGGCTACGCCTGCCGGTGTACAAATTCCGAACCGCCATTCTTTACCTGATCGAGAATCACGCGACGACCATCATTGTCGGCGAGACAGGAAGCGGCAAGACGACTCAAGTTCCTCAGGTGGAATTTCGTTTTCAGTCATAGTTCGTGCGGTGTAATTGGATATATGATGTTTTTTTTCAGAGGAATTTGGTTGAATTTTGGCGTTTTGAGCTGTCTTCTGTTGTTTGGCAGTATCTCAAAGAAGCAGGCTGGGCTGAGAGTGGCCGGGTGATTGCGTGTACGCAGCCGAGAAGACTAGCCGTTCAGGTTATTTACTCCTCTGTACGAACTAAATGTAAAGAAGGCGGATAAACGTCTTCTGAAGCGGTAAAATTTGTGGTATAGTTCGTCAGAATCTGAATTCATGATTGATCACAAGGTGGTTTAAAAGTTGAGATACGGCATTGTCTCTTCAGAGGTGACTGATGTATACTCATGGATGCCTTTCAATACGATTGTTGCAGATTTTCTTTCTTTTAGCTGTTCAACGTCACTATACTCTATGATTTTTCCGTCTTAACAATATCTTCTCTTGTATCCGTCTTTTATTATCTCGATTGGCTGCATAAAGTAACCTAATTTTTTTGGCGCAAATACTACGTAGATTATGAAATCTAAATGTATTTGTCTCATGTAAACTTGGTCTGAATTGTCTTTTGGTTTAATTTTTTTTCTTTAATTATTTATCTAACGGTGAAGTTTGTACAAAATTTATTCAGTCAGTGGCATCGAGGGTAGCAGAAGAGATGGGAGTCAAACTTGGGGAAGAAGTGGGCTATACGATCCGTTTTGAAGATATGACAACTCCGGTTAGTCCATTAATCTATTTATGAGTGGATCCTCGACACCTTGTATTTGGTGCCTCTTGATCTTCTGTTTTGATCCTTCTCTTGAAATTGAAAAAGAGAAATGTTTTTAATTGCAGAATAAAACCATGATCAAATTCCTTACAGATGGTGTTTTGCTCAGAGAGATGATGGAGGATCCTCTGTTGACTAAGTATAGGTGTGAACTGAATATTCACCTTGATTATCTGTTCCGACTCCTGTGATTTTATGTGGATTCTTTTGCCTTCTTTTTGTTTTGCACTTGGAAAGCGTCATAATCTCTAAAAATTTACATAAAAATCTGCATGATTCTACAAGGCCGTCCCGTTTAGCAAGTGTATATCTCCTCTATTTGCTTCCCGAAGTACCTTCTTTTGAGACTTTTTTTCCGTATCCAAAACTCTTGAAGGATAAGCATATGGTGCAACGAGTGTAGGTTTTGCTTGATTTTTTTGTGGACTATTACCTGTCTATATTGTCATCAATCTTTTGATCTCATGCTTAATAGGATTTGTAAAGGCATATTCCCAACTTTTATTCTTAGTGCTTCAAATCATTTCTTAGTTATTATTCTACTTACCTGTGTTTTGCGTCTATATTTGCCTGTTTTTATCTAATACATCAAAACCCACCTGTCATGGCTGTAATTTTCGGTCCCCTGTAATCCCTTCTCTCTTAATAAGTTATCATGTTTTCTTTCAAGCATCTAAATATTTCCTTCTCATATAAATTATTTGTGCAAGCAATGTGTCATTATCATATCATATGATAACATGCTTTTTGATAGTGTGATTATGGTTGATGAAGCCCACGAAAGGTCTCTCTCCACTGATATGCTTCTGGGCCTGCTGAAAAAGGTCTAACCCGCGGATTTGACTTTGCTGTCTTCCAGCCTGTTGATTGTTCTTCTGTGAAGTGTTTTTCTCTCCTAAGCTATATCTTATTGAATAATTCAGGTTCAGCGACGTAGGCCTGAGTTGCGTTTAATAATCTCATCTGCAACGATCGAGGCTAAGTCCATGGCGTCTTTTTTCAGTTCCAGGTTACTCCTGGTTTGAAACTTCGAAGCTCTATGTTTTACTTGCTGCATACCTAGCATTCTTAAAAACACGTTGGTTTTGAAATTAATTGCCATTTGAAAAGTTCTTTACTTAATCCTCTGAATTCGTTTTTTGCATTTCGCAACAAAAAATGAGCAGCTGAATCGTTGAAACTTCAATGTTTTGTCCTCTCTGCTTCGGCTGAATAGTTATTAAATCTTCTTTGTGAAACGTGTTAGATTACCATTCCCAGTTATTTCAATACTTCTATTAACCATATCTATAATGAAAGTATGTCAATTGATTGATCAGACTTTCATTTGACGTCTGAATCCTTTGTTTTTCCTTGTCCCGACTGCTACCAGTAAAAAACGTTCGATTCAGGCCTCCGTGGATAATGTGCCACAAGCAGTTCCAGGAATCATTTCTGTTGAAGTAATGCTGCAGCCATGGTTATCTTATCCATTCCTTTCATTATGGTTTTTACATAACTCATTTTTGACTTTGACATCTCGATAATGTCAGGGCAAAGGGTTTCCAGTGGAGATTCTTTATTCCGAGGAGCCCTTCTCAAATTATGTTGAAGCTGCGGTATCTACTGTTATATCAATTCATGGCCAGGTAATGTTTGTCTCTTGACAGTCTACGCTGCCAATTTTTTTTATTTCTTGTTTTGATTATTTTTTTTTGAAATAAGGATAGTGGAGATCACACAAAGTCGGTGAAATATAAACGATAAATACATGACATGCCTAAAAGGCCGGCCAGGGCCTTGGCCTTGGGATTTTACACCATGCAACCATAAAACCCGCAGCTGCTTCTATCACCGCATCCGTCGATGCTTCCCGTTCGTTGAAGATGACTTCGTTCCTGTGCAGCTATAGTGCCCATAGCACTGCGAAGGGCCGAACCTGTCCCTCTTGCCCCCTAGGTGCTCCATTTTGTATTGACCCCCTTGAGTGGCTCACAGGTCTATACCATTCGGGCAAAGGAACAATAAAAAAAGAGGTGAGCGCAATCCTCATCACCGTTTTTACACATAGCACACAATGCTGAAGCTTCTGGGAGCCATTTCCTCCCAAAAACCTTCGTCACTATTCTTCGTCGGAGGAGCAGCTAACAGAATATTTTCACCTTAAGGGGAAACTTTTGTCTCCATACGGTGCGACACGCGTAAAGGATCCTTGGTTCCTCCCCTGCCTGTTTGCGGCTAAGCTTCGCATAAGCATCTCAAACAGAAAAGGATGTGCCTCTCCACTTCCACCCATCCTGTGTCCCTCCTCGCGGGTGTAGGTGGATTAGTGTTTGCTGCAACCTTGTATAGTCTTCCAGTCTTTGGTTGTATAAGGTGTTGCCTAGGCATGGGGTCCATGTGCCATCCCAACACTCACTCACTGTGGCATGGGGGGTCCTTGCAAGGGCATACAAGCATGGGAATTTTGTCTTCAATGTGCCCAGGGGAAGCCATGCGTCTAGCCAAAACCGGAATGACGTGCCATCTCCTAGCTTGGCTTCGAAGAAATCATGGACTTGAGGAAACACATACCTCAACTCTTGCCAGAATGCAGAGGCTGCTCTGACTATGTATCCACGAACTTCCCAGTTCAAACTCGAGCCATACATGTCTTTCAAAACTAGTGTAGCCATTGATGTATCCTGTCCCATGAGTCTTTACACCCACTTGGCCAGTAATGCTAGGTTGAGATCTTACAATTTAAGAACTCCTAGTCCCCCCAAATGAACTGGTCTGCACACTATATGCCACGATATGAGGGATATCCCCCTCCATCCGTTCCTGAACTTTTCCATAGAAATCTTCTCATCATACTTTCTAGATGCTTCTTGGTCCCCACTGGTAGTTTCAACACAGAGAGGTAGAAAAAAGGTATCGCTGACAAAAAGTAGCGGGGCTAGAAGGCATCCTTGTCTAATCCCTCGTTGCGGTTGAATCCAACCTTCTTCCGGGCGTCCATTCACAGCACCGCGAAGGAGTGGGATGTAATACATCTTTTCATCCACTCTACCCATTCGGCTGGAAAACCATGACGCCTTAGAGAGGCCCATAAGAATTCCCAGTAAAGGCAATCGTATGCCTTTGCAAAATCCACTTTCCACATGAACCCTTTAACTTTCAATCTTTTCCATGCGGTCAAGATTTCTGATGCAACGACTGCACCATCAATCAGTTGTCTTCTAGGAATAAAGGCAGATTGAAAAGGACCTACCAAATCGCCAATCACTTCCCTAAGCCGATTGGCCAAGACCTTGGCTATGATAAGATATATGGAATGGATAGCGCTGTAGGTAAAAAATCTCCCACTCTTGTAGCTCCTTGACATTTTGGGAGGAGAACCAAATAAGCACGGTTGATTTTTTCCAACCCAAAGTTTCCTTGTCGAAATTTTTCCACCGTAGCCATTACCTCTGCCTTGATTGTCTCCCAAAAGACATTATAAAAGAAGGCCCCGGGGCTCCTTCCCCATTTAGTCCCTTGATTGCGGCTAGCACTTCTGTTTCTGAGAAAGGACGCACCAGGTCTCTCTGTTGTGTCACATTAAGTCTAGTTGCTCCTCTTCCGCTCCACCTCCATTGGTGTCTAGCCCCTCATCTTGTGAAGCTCCTAAAGTGATCTGTCAGTGCTCTGCCAACAGCTCGAGCACCGACGTACTCTTGGTTTCCTGCTTGCACCCATAATATCTGATTTGTTCGCCTCCTCCCATTTGCTACGAGATGAAAGAATCTTGTGTTGGCATCTCCCTCCAGCCACAGTTGTCTCGACCTCTTTCTCCAATCCATCTCCACTTTCGTATCCTCATCGGCTATTATCTCTCTATGTTTATGGCGCTCTCTTGATTCCGCTTGTGTTAAAACTCTAACATCTTCTAGGTCATCCAAAACCCTGATTTTGGCAAGAGCTTCGACTCGCCTTCTATTTTGCCTCTCTCTTATATGTTTTCTCAATTCCAAGAGATGGTTGCGAAGGGCTCCAATTTTGTTGGACAGGTTTATTGTGGCAGACCCCTGTTGTAGAACTTCAGTCCACCATCTTGTTATCTCCTCCTTGAAGCCCTCCTCTAGAAGCCAAGACCTGTCCATTTGAAAATATGTTGATCGTGAGGTTCTCTCTTGCGAATGCCAAATTATCGGAGTGTGGTCTGACATTGGTCGAGGAAGTGATCTCACATCTGCCAGAGGGAATTTTTCAAGGAGCTCCACCGAGCATAGAAATCGATCCAGCCGCGAGAGAGTTGTACGGTCCGCCGAGCTCCTCCATGTGTATGTGCAATCCCTCAGCCCCATTTCCTTTAGTGATGCATCTGCGATAAGAGCCAAGAATTCTTCAGATCCTGGGTCACGTCCTCCCGCTCCATTAGGCGTGTCTTCCACCTCCAACGTCACATTAAAATCACCCCCAAACAGTAGTGGTAATCCTTGATATTTTGACACCACCTCTGCCAGCTCTCCCTAGAGGGATACCCTAAGAACCAGGTTCACTGGCCCATAGACTGATATGACCACCATCTGAAAACTATCTCTTCTCCTCTTCAATTGTACTGCTGCCGTGAAAAGTCCTGTCCAACTGTTTTCTATAGAAAACAGTGTCTCATTCCAGGCCACCATCAGTCCTCCGGATCTTCCTACCGCGTTCACAGGCAAGTATCCAGTGAGGAAATCTCCACCTGTAATTTTCCAATCCCACGCCTCACACTTTTCCAACATGGTCTCCTGCAAGCACACCACATTTGCTCCCCATTCACGTAGGTATCTCCCCACTATACCTCTTCTCCGCTCGTCTCGGAGCCCTCGCACATTCCATGATATTCATTTTATGGAAGTACCGGATCAACCCCTTCCTTGCTCTGCTCCCACCAGTATCCCGGTCCATCTGCTACTTTTTGAATCCGAGAGTCGGAATCCCTGTCTTCTTCACCCCAGCATCCGATTACCACATCATCCGGTGTCATACGATCATCTATCTCAATGTTTGTCTCGTATATGGGTTTCTTGCCTTTTTTATCATAGCTTTTTCGTCTAGAATCTGCCTCCACTTCCTGCCCCACCGCTGCTCCCTTCATACTCATCTTATTCTGCTCCTTCGTGTTTTCCTCCCTAGTGGGCTGATCCTCACATGTTCCCCGTTGCTCCAATAATTGACTTGCCTTGCCTGATTCTGCAAACCAAAGGCAACCTCCTTTTCCCGCTACCAACCGTACCTTTGCGCCTGTCTCATCCTGAACAAACCATCGTTTTCTTCTATAACTGATGAGTTTGCCAAAGATATTCCCCTTCATGATCAGCCGTCCCATGTGCAATCTTCTTGGTGCTCTGATTTTGGTTCCTCCCACCATTCTTGTTCCCTGACATTCAGTCCCGCCCGCATGATGCTTGCCCTCCAGAATGACCTTCTTATCTTGTACCTTTCGTCTAGTCTTTGGCTGGGGGGTTGGCACACTATTCTGCAGATCTATGTTGTCTGCTGGTGGGGTGATACCCCTGTGACCCTGGGAGTACCTCCAGAAGGAAAATGATACCCGTTCTTCTCCACACTAAGAAATCCGAGGGACAACCCCCACCAAAATAGCCAGAGAACAACGAGAGTTAGGGTTCGAGGTAGAGAGGAAGATGATAGTTCGAAAGGGAAAGGATAGATGTGGAAGGGCGGCTCGACTGGAGCTCCCCTCCTCTGGACGCGGCCTGCTCCACTTCCAGCCCTCAGTTGCTGCATCAACTGCCGTGTCGACCAAAAACAACCCGCTGTACTCCTTGTCTCCCGCTTTCCTTTATAGGCCTTTCGCATGTACGGGGTTCTTTCTCACATGCGCCTTTAGGTCTCCAGCTTCCGCTTCCGTCTTTGGTATTTGTTGGCGAAGAACCGGTTGGTATCATGGGGTTTGTGTCGTCACAAAATCCAGAGATGCCGTGGCCTCCTCTAGGTCCTCTCTGATAATGGTCATCGTCCTGTTGGATTCTTCGTTTACTTTTTCTGCCATCAATGGAGCCTCCAACAGTTGTAGGATGTCATTAGACTTCACTAATACTTTGTCTTGCCCTTGCTGCATCTCGGTTGATAAGATTGTGTTACTTGGGCATTGCCTTGCCTCCGTCCCTCGGACCTCTGGTGGCGGGGCCTTTCGGGGGTGGCACACTGACGCCCTCACCCTGCATGTACCTTCTGGTTGTCTAAGCATAAGCCAAGGTGGCGGTGAGACACCAGTATCCATGCCAACTTCTAGTATTGCAACATTCGGGTCTCCATAGTCCAAACCCATTGGTATAATATGCTGGAGTCGACCAAATGGTCTAACCAAGGTCTCTAGTACATTATGAACCCGATACCCCATTGGTATCCCACGAAGCTCCACGATGATCTTCTGAGTCTCATTGTAGGGAGTCCCATCTCGGGGAAGCACTTGACGCCATCTTCTCAATACGTTTCCAGAGGCTGGTTGTGTCCATCCGCACACTGACACGTATGCCGCTATAGATACCCCCCGCAAGAAGAGATCTCCTGAGTCCAATCTCCATAGTTCTGTCTCTCCCAAGTGCGGGAATTTACTCCACAGCTTGCTCTTGACCTCTTCATAATCCCCGGGTCCTTTTACCACTTCGCCTAGAAGACATTCTTGGAAAGACTGCTTTTGGGTGTTCGCCTCCACCCTAGTGCAGTCCCTTCCAATGGGGTCTTTTTGTCTCTCCTTTGCGCTTTGACTCTTGAGATCTCCTTCCATGAAGCAGTGTGACCCGCCATCGGGCATGAGGACTGGCGATGTCCTAGTCCTTTGCAGTTCCTGCATGTCAGTGGATCTCTGCAATCTCGGGCGTAGTGACCTCTTGTGAGGCAGCGAAAGCAGCATAATTCCCACTCTGTTTTTTTCTTCTCGAGCCGCTCGGTTGGTCATTTGTGCTATTCCCCTTGGGTCGACCTGGGAATGGCCATAAGGAAACTTCTCATATAGCCTAGTACTGGAGTTCCTGCCTCCGACATAGCCCCAAAGCACCGACTATCTGTCAGACTCTCGATTAGTTGGTCTTGCATAGTAATGCATCTCTGTGACTTCACGTCCTCTTCTCCGACCAGCGTTGACATTGGAGATCCCTCGTCTGTCTGTTCGTTGCGATGGGATGCGCCAGGGAGGGAGTTCCCTTGGCTTGGCCATGGGGCAAGGAAGGAATTCCCTTCTGTAGTATGTTCCTTATTTGTCTGTGTTGGTCCTCGTCTCTCGCCAGTCGCTGGAAATTTAGTCCCCTCAAATTGATGGACTTTACGGAGGGGCGATAGAGTGCGTCCTCCCATTCGATGACTCCTCCAGTGATCACCAGTTAGGGGCCTATTCATTGTTGATGTCTTTTACAGGTCAGATGGGGGATTCTGGGGGGAGCACCAGGGGGATCCTGGGGAGAAGGGGTTGTGTGTGTGTGTGTGTTGTCAGGTAGCACCCGCGGCAGGGAATTCCGCCCGGGGGCGTCGGGTCGGGGACGTCGGGGGATCTCTCTGGCACCCCGCGGCAGGGAATCCGCTGGGGAGGAAGGAGGCGTCGGGAGGTCGGGGTCGGAGGGCGTCGGGGGATCTCAGGCACCCCACAGCAGGGAATCTGCCGGGGGGGGTGGTGGTGGAGGGGCATCGGGGAGGTCGGGGTCGGGGATCTCTGGCACCCCGCGGCAGGAATCTGCCGGGGAGAGGCGTTGGGGAGGTCGGGGTTGGGGGACGTCGGGGGATCTCTGGCACCCTGCGGCAGCAAATCCGCCGAGGACCGGGGGGGGCGGGGGAGGGCGTCGCGGAGGTCGGGGTCGGGGGGTGTCGGGGGATCTCTGGCACCCCGCGGCAGGGAATCCACCGGGGAGGGTTGGGGGGGAGGGCCGTCGGGGAGGTCGGGGTCGGAGGGCGTCGGGGGATCTCAGGCACCAAGCGGCAGCGAATCCGCCGGGGGCGGGGGGGGGGGAGGGGCATCAGGGAGGTCGGGGTGGGGGGGCGGCGGGGGGTCTCTGGCACCGCGTTGTGGGGAATCCGCGGGGGGGGGGGGTTGGAGGGGCGTCGGGGAGGTCGGGGTCGGGGGGTGGCAGGGGATCTCTGTCACCCCGCGGCAGGGAATCCGCTGGGGGGGCATTTCTTGTTTTGATCATATATTTAAGTCATTGTATATTTTGATAACATCTGGATCTAATTCAAAAAAAAAACATCCGGATGTTTTCATGCGATCATATGACTTTCTTGCGGATGTCTATGCCATAAGTGTCTCGCTGATTATGTTGTATTCCATTTTTCTATTTATGATGTATTGTCATTTGTACTGAAACGTTTTTGTTTTTGCTATTATCTTTCACCGCAATGTCTATAGTTATCCTTGAGTTGTGCCCTTATGTCTTTTCATACTTTGATTTTTTCTGGTGCCATAAACTTAAAACTGCCTTTCTTAAACCCAAACCAAAGTGTTTTCTCATTGAATCTTTCCCCCTTATAGAGCTGAGGACCCCGTGCTGTCGTCCTGAAATTTTGATGGAGGGTTATGTTTAGCTTTTCATTGTCTTTCTATTTTTATTCTTAAACACTAAAGTAGCGATACAACTCCAATGGAAACTTTCACTGGGCATTGCGTTCTTCTGACATTTAAATATGATTTTTTTATAATTTGTTGTTTCTCATAAAAACCAATAATCAGCAGATTTTGGCTCGCAGGAACCGGCAGGTGATATTTTGGTATTTCTCACGGGTCAGGATGACATAGAGATGGCTGCGTCATTATTGAGGGAAGAAAGTCAGGCGCTTGAGAGTCTTTCTTCTGGTGCGTTGCCATTTCTTACATTATACGAGATATAGGTGAACTTTATCTGTTGCGGACGAAATTGTGCTTTCTTTTTCTTAAAAAAATATATGATTTGGAGCTTTCCTATTTAATGTGATCTTAGGAATGCATTACTTTTTAATATTTCTTTTCAAACAATATTTTTTAACACTTATGGAAACTATTTCGAGCTTTCCTATGCAGAAAAGGCATATTTTTTTATTTTTTCCCTCCCGTGGATTTCTCATCTATGTCCTTGTCTCGGGGTCAATTATTGATTTAGACAAGGGGCATTCTTAATTTTTTTCAAAACTAACTTTTCTGTCTCCATAAGAATTTGGAGGAAAATGACTCCTATTCCCCTTTTTCTTTCTTGTTTTTTTGCTTCTCTCCACATTGTTGTTGTGCTCTTGATTCACATTTTTTGCATGGATGATAGTTAAAATTTTTGTTTTGATAGAACTTTCTACTACTGAGTGATTGATGCCATTCATACAAGTTAAACTTGACTTCTTGATGCGTGTTGACTAGGGCTGTTGATACTACCCTTGTACTCCGGGCTTCCACGTGCCGAACAAGTTAGCAATGACCACCTTTTGTTACTTTATCCAATTTTGATGGAAAAAACTGTGAAATAATCGCATGCTTTGCTAAAATTGAAGGATCTTGTGTTTTCTCCGACTCCTAGGGGGAAGAGGAAAGTCATAATATCTACTAATATTGCCGAAACATCATTGACGTTGGAGGTAACCTTCTGTCACCTTTCTTGTTTAGATTTCTAAATTCATCCTTTGCAAGATTTGTGATCTCAAGCAAGCACTCCAATATCAATCGTCAGGGTGTAGTTTATGTTGTGGACTGTGGGTTCTCGAAGCAGCGTTTCTACAATCCGGTAATTTTTTTACTCCATTACGTTCTCTGGGTTTCCTCAATCAAGTATTTAAATATAATTTTCATGATCAAATTATTAGTTTTGAAGCTGTGTTTTGAGCGAGAAGGGTGTGTGATGTTTTGTGGCACATTTCACTTAATTTGGTTTGCGTTGACATTTGTAATTAAAAATATTAGCCGAGTGTATCCATGGGTGAATTTATTCAAGATAACATCTGGTTGTTATTTCTAATCGCATGCTGAAGTACCCATGCTGACTTAAATTTATTTCATTTGTAGTATGTAGAGTTGTATTTAGTGGATGAAAAATGTTCATAGTAATTTTTGGAATTTTCTTTTAATTTGTGTCTGTTGCTCCTTAATCATAAAGTTCGTAAGATGAGCTCCCATGAAGCCCTAGTATAACGGCTGCTTCTAAAGAGGGGGCGAGTTGGAAAAGTAATTTTTGGAAACATCAATTATTGATCTCCAGGAAGTGGGTTTCTGATACGTTCCTCTCCTTTGTATCACCTCCGTAAGCAATATGTATCTATATAAACCGCCCGTAGAATCCCAAAAAAACAAGTGATTGACTCCTTTATAGTTCCGACAGCTAGCTCCCGACAGAGGGAACGATGAAATCACTGGAAAAACCCAAAAAGACAAGCAACTGACTCGATAAGACAAGGGAAAATGTAAAATGGACTCCGGCTAGGCTGGATCAGCTGGTCGCCACCAGAGGTCGGCCGGATCGGCCTCTCTCTACAGCTTCGGAGGATCTCCTCTGCTGTCAAAATCTCCCAACTTCCTCCTCGCTTGAGGGTGCCTCCCTCCTTATTTAACTTCAATGAACCCGCCAGAATTTGGAAGCCTTGCTATATCTTGCTTCCTCTCTGTCTTTTCCGTTTATATTGCCTCATTTGGCTTGTATCAGTTTCTAATAAAGTGAAAGAACATAAGATTGATTCAGCAGATACAGACGAAGAACAAAGAAGAGAGACAAAGACAAAAGATGAGTTACTAAATAAAAGGTCGCTAAGCAAAGATGTTAGGTTCTTGATAGGATCACGCGAGGGATTCTTACCAGAGAGAGAGATGGATCAAGAGGGGCGGAGAGGATGTAAGATAAGGATGATCTTTACCCTGCCAGCTGAGAAGGGCGTCTCCTAGCCATATGCAGCTTGTGAGATCTGAAAAACAGTCAAAATACTTCTTTCTAAACACTGAGAGAGTCCATGGGCCCTTAACTAGGCCAGGCCCAAGAATTATTGGTTGCAATCTGGTGGGCCCAGGTGCTCTTCTTTGCGTTCTTTATGATGTCCTCCAAAAGATCTTATCAATACTCCCCCTCGGGCTAGGACCTTGTCCTCACGGTGAAAGTCTGGAAATTGCTCCTTCAGCTTGACCACTTTCCTCCCACATTACTTCCTCCTGTAATCCCTGCCACTCAAATCAACATTTTCATACCTTTGAAGGAAGTGTGGGTGTCAGGATTACCTCCTTGGTAGTGATCTGCACTCCCACTGCTCAACATAGCTGCAAGATGTAGAACATGGGGTATATGATGGGTGACTCTGGAAACTGTACATAACAGCCCCCATGCATTCCATGTTCTTTTAAGGCTCAAAGAACTAGGGGCCAGCTTCCTCTTGGGCATTGTGCGCTAGGAAGCACATGCAGTGTGGACACAAGCAAATGTAGACTTGGTTACCACCTGAAATTTTGCATCCCGGCAATGCTTGTTACCCGACCATGTCCAGTGGGGAGGGCGCTAGCCCCACTCAGAGGAATGATGGTGTATCTTGACCATTGAAAAATCTAATGGGTGTTGTCTGCAGGGCTGTGTGGAATGCATTTTTGTATCTCAGCTGCAAGGGGGGAGACAGTGATACCAGTCTTTAAGTCGCTTCTTAATGAAGCATCTTGATATGACTCTGGTTGTATTCGTCAAGAAATGGCTTCATCAGTCCGTTATCTGTACGATGTAGTTCGATTGTGGCAAGAATGGAGATCAAAATAGAGGGATCCATGTGCCTAGATAGAAATGAGTGATCAAGCGAGAAGAGTGATCAAAATAGAGGGATCAAGTGAGCAGTTGTGGCAGCCCTCAGCATTGAGCCTCCTTCAGATGGAAGAGCCAAACACCCCAGGGGCCCCGGACTTCTTCATCTTCTTCCCTTAGGACTTCTTCCACTTCCAGTGTCAAATCAAGAAGCTCATCTGGGGACTGCCGATCCTGCCAGCTGATCGTCTTACGGATAAGATGGCTTGAGAGGGGCCCAAATGTTGTCAATCAACATCAGGGATGTACCCTGCCAAGCTCACAAATTCTTCCAGCAGCTTGTCCGCTCTACCCATTTGGCACATGCAAAATTGATGGGTGTAGGCTTGGAGTGGTTTGAGGCACATCGGCTGGCAGAACTACCTTTTGAAATCCTCTCAAGTGTGGAATTCTGCATGGTCACCTTTGTAACATAACTTATTTGATACCTTTCCCTCTAGATAAGATGAGCCCACCCAATGCAGGTCCCGATCGTCAGCCGGGTAAGGCCAGAAGCAGTGCTCCACCTTGCATAGCCAATTTTCGGGGTTGCCCTCCGAGAAGAATGGAATATCAGTCGTGTGATGTTGATGTTTCACGCTGCATGGTGGCTTGACGAATTTTCAGTCTCCCTCTCTGAGGTCGATGTCCGAAGCTTGTCAAGGTCAGGTGTCTCCCCTGCAAGCTGTCATGTGGTCGTGGTGAGGCATCAATGGGGGAAGGCATCTTGCAAAAAAATATGGAGCCTCCTGTAGATGATCCTGTCATGATAGCCTGGCTACTGTGGTCGTTTCGGATGTATCAGGGAACTGGAAAATCTTGCCTGTCCTTGGGATCACCCACTGGTTCGAGGGGATCCCAATGCTCAATGTCCGACTCCAGCCTGGATGAGGTCACCAGTGGGGAACTGGACCACAGGAAAATGGCTACTGATGGCATGGCGTTCCAGTGGGGGAGGCAGTGGTAGCAGTGCAGGGGTGGAAATACGAGGAAAAAAATGTTAGGAAAGCCCTGAGTTCTTGGCCCAAAACAGGCGGACTAGGAGGTCGGGGTTCCATTGGGCTGGTCTAAGCTGTGTTTGTTGAGTTACCTAAGAGAACTTGGGCTCATCTTTGGTCCCAATGGTGTGGGCCTGATATGATCCTATGCCCCCAAGGGTATATTTGGCATTTTAGCCCATTAGGGGCACTTTAGTCATTTGGTATTAGGATAGATTGCTTCCTTTCTCTTTATATACATTTAGCCTCCCTTTAGGAGGGTAGTCAAGAATTAAGTTAAGATTGAACTCTTGACTCATTATCTTGACCCCCCCGTCTCGGTACTGTCCCCTGGACTGTCCAGTGATCCCCTATCCCTGTGATCATCTCACCAGGGCTTCAGCTGGAGCCCCTCCAATCCAGTCCCTACCCCTGCTGATCATTTCTCTTCTAGTCTCGGACAATCCCACCCCTGTGATCATCAATCCCTCACCCCACGTCTTCAGGCGGCTCGTCCCTGGTCGATATCTGCCTCTTCTGTTCGGCCCCTCCGATCCTTCCCATTCTACTCTCCAATCCCGGGAACATCTATCTCGTCTCTTGATGCAAACATACATCAAGATTCTTATCAGGGCCCAGATGGCATAGCACTCTCTGATAAGTCTCTGGTAAAGACTTACCAAAGTAAGCGAAGATGACACAAGCTCATGTCCCACGTGGCATTTGATGCCGCACGTACGAATTGGTTATTGAGTCTATATAAAAGGGGAGCAGGAAACGGACATGCATCAAGAATTGGTTATTGAGTCCAAGGCCGGAGATCCTCCCGCAGCGACTGACGAAGTCCGATCCGGGTCGTCAGGAGTTCAATCATCCTTCAGGAGTTCGTCTATTATTCTCCTTTTGTTCTTCGATCCCTTATATTCTATCGAAGATTTGTAGTAGGTGAATTGTCTCGGAGATCCGTCAATTGCCGTCAATTCATTGGATACATTTGAAATCTACCTCTTATATTGAAGGATCTATCCGCCAGATCTAATGATCTGGCGGAAGGGTCTATGACCCCCTTGGAAGGGTATGGCTCCAAAATGATCCTGCGGGTCCTCCTATGCCATCCTGGCAAGTGGCTATCCTTAGGGCTATCATTCTCCTGATGGTGAGGGCTCGACGGAGCTGGTGGTGACTCACCTTATGGCTCCTAGCCACGATCAGTTTGGACTGGCGGCAGAGGTGGTGGAGGTGGCGATGGTGGGAGCTAACAGGGACAGGGTCACAGCTAACAGGGACATCCTTCTCTAGACCATCCTACTTGGCCTTTGATACGATCCGGTCCCGTATCTACGAATGTCGCTCTCGGCCCATCCAACAAGACGGCAGACCGGCCCAGATGGGCATAATACCAGGCCCTTAAGAGGGCATTTCCAGGACCGGAGAGGCAGCTTTTGACCATCGTAAGTTCTTCTACGATTTCATTCAAGGTTCTCCCCCTCCGTGCTCATGGCTTCCCTTGCAGAAGACCATCCCTGCAGCAAGGAGTTGAGCTTGGAGCTTATGACGTGCATCAGTCCATCACCCTGGTGTGTTAACCCTGTCGATCGTCTCTTCCCTCTATAATTTGTCCTTCTCAGGCTTTTCTCACAATTAAAACTACTCATCTATTCTCTCGGACAATATCATCGTTGAAAGTATTAGTGTTGAAGTTACAAGGAAGGGTCATGACAGCTTTCCCCTCCCAGGGTGCAGTTCCAGTTGGAAGCATTGGCAATGGCACCAAATGGTGGGAGGAGCATCACTGGAGAATGAGGGGGTCCTACTTCTCACTTATGACTGCCTGGTCCGCTCGCAGTGCCTGGATGCCTTTGGAGGTGGCTCTACAAGTCACTCGCAGTTGAAGGTTGGTAGAGCAGTCCTCCTGCTTCTTGGTCTCTGCATTTGGAGCGGTTTTGGCATCTCAGGCCATAATGATTCCCTTGGGCATGTTGCGTGGTAGGGTTGACTGAGCTCTGAAACCATTTTGATAATGACCCAGACGGGTCTTTATCAAAACGTTGTAGTCCTTTCTGCTAATGAACAATCAACTTTGAATTTGAAAGAGTCAGTCTGATGTTTCAGATTCGCAAGGTACTGAAAATGGAGATATAGTGAAAGATTGAGAAGAAGGGAAAGAAGGAACAAGAGGAGACGGGAAGGTCATCACCCTGGGAGATAGGAGAAGCTGCTGTCTTATCGGGGAAGACCATCTTTGAGAACAATAGGTACTCACATGTCTGTAATTTTGTGTCCGTTTCAAGCTGGTTCCAGCCCTTCAGTAACTGGCTTTGGAATGCTTTTGGACTGACGTCATTCTGAAACCTGCCCCAAAATCGCATCAGAATAATAGAGAGAAGGAGAAAGAGAGAGAGAGACAGAAAATCTATAAATGACGGAGGTGTCCTCGGTGGACTCTTCCTGTTGCTAATCCAGCCTTCAGGCATGCTGACCACCGATCTGATTCTGGATCTTGAACTGGTTGAATGGATTTCTACCTGCTCCGGCCGGTCTATTTAAAGGTGGTTACACATGTGACTGTCCCCTAACATGGCTGGGACGGCTGGACTTCTCTTAAATTTCTACGATACGTTCTTGTTAATAATTTATCATAATGCTTGTGTCCCTTGGTCATGTTTGAAATGCTTCAACCTTCATGTCTTTTGTAAAACAAAATTTTTATTACCTATCTGGCGAATCCTAAAGAAACGTTCAGCATGCTGTGCCAGGAGAGTTTCTCTGAACCTTGTACGTTTATTATTCATTTTAATTTCTGGTACCGCAAAGTTTTGTTTATTTTCGTATGCACTAGTTAGCCATTAAAAACTATTAGTATTCTTGGGTTTTCCCTAATCTGTTGTCTAATCTTTGTCTTTCTTACTTCCAAAAAAAGTTTCACCGTCTCCTTGGAGATAATTGATAGGTGTTGATGTGTATTACATCTGTACAACCTTAATGTGCAGATCTCTGACATTGAGAATTTAGTTGTCGCGCCAATATCTAAAGCATCTGCCAGGCAGAGAGCCGGCCGTGCTGGCCGAGTAAGAGCAGGGAAATGCTTTCGGTAAATGAAGCCTGCAATGTTATTTGATGTCATTCTTGATTGATATATTCGTTTATGTTAGGTCATGGAGGATACTTAGTAGGGTTTAAGCTAACTAATGGGCCCGAGGCCTTGTACTCTGTAATATCCTAACCCTAGGAGATATTAATAAAAATAACTACTTCAGGCCCAACATGGGCACTTAACTTCCACTAAGGGCCCATTAAGGGCCCATGAGTGTAGGCCCAGTAGGGCCCATATATTAGGCCCAGTAGGGCCTAATATATGTTGGGCCTGACCACAGTCAGGCCCAACTCTCCAACGGCTGAAACCCAGCCGTTGGAGAGTCCAGCTGCTTTAAAAGCAGCTGGACCTCTCTGTTTCAAACAGTCATATATTCAAAATATATGACCGTTGGAAACAGGGAATATTCCTTATGAATATTCCCTTTCTAACAAGTGAAGTTTTTCTTCTATAAAAGGGGGCCCAGTTCAGCAATAAAAATTATTCCTTCTTGCCCCAAATTCTTCTCTCTTCTTTTTTCTCTTTCCATTAATCACAGTTTATGTTTATTCTTCGACTTTTAAATTGTTGGTGGAGAAGACGAGAATATCGTAATCTCTTGGATCACAACAGTTTGTGCTAATTTTATTCAATTGGGACTAAATTGAAATCTTTATCTGCATTGCTATTGACAAACTTACGGTAGCATGTATCACACTGTTATACATTTATCCCTTCATATATGTCAAAGTATTGGCCTCTCTATAGACATCATTTTTTATTCTCTGGACATTTTGTTGTAAAATATTTTATGGGGGCACTTTGGGCAATGTCTTCCTGATTTTTTTAACCCATAAAATATCCTTAAAGATTACTTTTTTACCCAAGCTTGATATTTCTTTGACAACCTAGGCCCATTTCACCCCCTTGTTATTGATTTTTAACAGACTGTACACTGAGGAATATTTTGTGAAGGAGATGGCTGCTGAAGGAATACCTGAAATGCAGAGATCCAATCTTGCTTCTTCTGTGATTCAGGTTTGCAGCTTTTACTTTATTCGGCTGTTTTCTCAGTTTATCACCTACTTAAATTTTTAACAAGTTTTATCCAAAGGCCTTTTCTTTTTGCGTTCTGTTTACGAATTCCCACTTCTTTAAGATTTATTTTGATTCTATTTTATTTTCGTAAAATAATGAATGAAAATAATCATATAACAAATTTACAGCTGAAGTCCCTTGGGATCGATAATATCCTGGGCTTTGATTGGATGTCTCCTCCATCACCAGAGTCAATGATTAGGGCTCTTGAGGTCCTCTACTCACTCGGCATACTTGACGATGATGCAAAGCTAACAACGCCTACTGGTTTTCAAGTTGCAGAGTTTCCTTTGGTAGTAATTCATATTAAGCATGCATTTCATGGTCCAGCTTTACAGTTTCAGCTCTTTGTTTTATAGCAAAGTCATCCAAATATTTGACATCTTGTTTTTTTTTCCTTTCTGTTACATTTGATTACAGTTGGATCTTGTCATAATTCGTTTCTTCTGTTTTAGGATCCGATGATATCTAAAATGATATTGTCCGCAAATAACAATGGTTGTTCTGAAGAGGCTATAACTATAGCGGCTGTTTTGTCTATTCAGGCAACGTCCATCACTCTACCTCTTCGTCTTGATTAATTGAGGCTTTCCTGACTTTTTTGTTATTTGTTTGTAGTCTATCTGGGTGTCAATCAGGGGCTCTCAACGGGAATTAGATGATGCCAAGCTCCGGTTTGCTGCTGCCGAGGTATTAAATTAGAGCTAAACCTAAGGAGTCTTCTGTGATGTTTTTTTGGTGTATTTCTTAAAGATTTAAATAATCTAGCAAGTTAGAAAAACAGCATACGCTTAGAATTCAATTGACCTAGGTCAATCCCAGTTTATGTTGATTATAAGTTAATTAAACCATTTTTCCTAGTATGATCATGTTATGTTATGTCTTCTCTTGTTCAATGGGCCCGTTATACTGACCCATTACCACTTTCTGTCTTTTCTCTTTAAACTCCGTGTAGCTAAACCTAATGGAGCATTGTGTTGAGGTTGAGCTTCCTTCCCATCGAGTCCTGTTTTCTTTAGAAAACTATCTTCTTCATGGTATCAGAGCAACCTGCATCAACTACCTTCAGATTCTTGGGGGTTTCTTCCTGGATTGGCTTCGTCTTCAAATGTCTTTCTTGCCATTTTTCTTGGCACACATCTCAGTGGCATTTATTTCAGGGAGTGCTTACTTAGGCAAGCAGTTTCTCTTCCAATTGGCGTCCCCTTTTTTTTGCCATCCTTTCTGGTTCTTGGCGATGGTGGCAACAACGTTTGTATGAATTTGCAGCGGCAGTGGAAGCATCTGTTTCAACGTCTCCTCTCCTAGACTTCTCCAAAGGCCCTAGTGATGGTCAACCTTGTGCAGCATCTGTGGCGGTGGCAGTCTCTAGTGATGGTCAATCTTGTCTAATCACCTCCCCTTGAAATCTCTATGCATTTCGCGGTGGTCAATCTCGCCTACCAGAATTTGTCACGCGCGCCACACACTGGCTTTGTAGACGTCACATAAAGGACCAGCATGCTGGGCACCTACTCTACTCGCTAAGCCTGCTCTGCCCTGCATGGTGGTCTACACGTGCTGGCCTTGCTTTCTCTATTCTTTGTTTGCACCTAATTGAGATCTTCCCCGATGTCAGATTACAATGAAATCTGGTGACTCAACTACATTAGCGATTATTCCTTTAGGGGCTCCTTCTGTTCAATCTCATCTCAGTGTCGGTAATTGGCTTCGACTTTCTTCAATGACGTCAAGTGACATTGATTGGGTAGCTTAGAAAACATATTGTTGACGAGTCCCTGCACTTGATCTCATGAATATGACCACTGGCTGGACGTTGAAGGCGTTATTCACCGCTGGCTTCTTGACATTATCAGCCCTTCTATTGTTCCAGATTTTCTTCCTCTCATGTCTGCCAAGGCTATTTGGGTGACAACTCAGGAGACTAAAAGAAGAATAACCTAGACATTTTATATTAACTTGTTACTCAGTCTACTAATTTGGTTCAGGGACCTTGTTACTTGTGGAGCTCACGGCACTATAGGCTGAGTTGGTCCATTATAGGCCACCTGATCCAATGTCAGTTCCCGTGGCTATGTACAACTCAGAGTTTTTAAATTTCTCATTCGCCTTAACCCTGTGTATGAGTCTCTCCATAGTCAACTCATTCATCAGGAAAAAAGTGCTATCATCTGTTGTCTTTGTGGGGTACTCCTCTCATCAAAAGGGCTACAAGTGCTATCATCTGTCTACCCGTTGGTTTTATGTGCGCATGGATGTTGCGTTTGATGAGTCTATTCCTTTCATACTCCCATGTCTGCCCTTCCCTTCCCGTCTGATACTTGGGGTACATCCCTTGACTTTCTTCTTCTCCTTTTAGCCCCCCTTAGGTTTCTGCTCCTTCTACTTCATCTTCTCTTTCCCCTTCTCTGGAACTCAACCCCGTCCCCCCTGTGCGACCAGTCCACCAGAGCCTCTTGTTCCGCCCTCTTGCCCCTCCTATTCTCAGCGGTTTACCGGTCCCATCAATGTTCGATGCGACCGTCCTACATCTACTCCAGCTGTCTCCTATCCTCCCACCCCTTCTGCTTCCCTTCCTGGCTCTAATGACCCCGCCTGCATCCCACTCAGTCCTTAGCCAATGGCAAAGCTTGAAATCCTCCATCACTGATGTTCCCTTCGCTCAACAGCGGGCTGATATATTTACCGAAGGCTTGCCAGGGGTGAAGTTTCAAGAGCTTTGTGGAAAGCTGGGCCTGCATAACATCCACCCTCCAGTATGAGGGGGAGTGTTAAACATAGTTATTTTCTAAAGTTCTGGTTTCTCTTGTACAATAGGAGCATTATACTGGCCAATTACAACTTTCTTTCTTTTCCCCATAAACTCCGTGTTGCTAACTGAAATGGATCATTGAGTTGAGCTTGAATTCCCATTGAGTCCTGTCTTCTTCAAAATATAAGCTTCTTCACAGACGTATTCTTCAGAATACAAGCTTCTAATTCAGTTGACCTAGGATACTCCTAGTAAGTTTTTTTTTATCTTGAATAGATGTTACTTAAACCATTTTTCTAGTATGATAGTGGGAGGACCCTGATGATTTTTTCTTCGTGCCGTTTAGTAAATTGACTTACGTTATAATTTTTTTTCCGTGCACTTATAATCTCTTAATAATATTTTCAGTCAAATGTAACCAGGTTCTAAATTCGTTCTATGATTCATCCTTTAACGTATCAATGATCATCATGCAATACTTTATTTTATCTATCACAGGGTGACCATATTTCATACCTCAATGTGTACAAGGGATTCCTTGATTCCGGTAAATCCCCCCAATGGTGCCACAAAAACTTTATCAATTACCAGGCAATGGTGTGTTAATTTCTATGCTGTTGCATTCTCCCTTCTTTATTACCGTCATTCTTATTATTGAACTGACAGTGGTATTGATTTTTTAACGAGAGAGTAGAAGAAGGTGATTGAGATAAGAGACCAACTCATTAGATTGCTGAAACGGCTTGGCATGGTTCCAGGATCATGCGAGGGAGACACAATGGTGATGACTCTGTGCACCTAACTTTTCTTTTCCTTCTTCAGTAATGTTCTTATCATATTGACTTCTTTTTGAAATAACTCATATTTTTATTTTATGGGTATCGATCTTAAACTGTCCTGACTCCGATGCCTTCAAAAAACGAAGGATGAAGCGGCAATTTTGGCCTAAAAATGACACTTCGCTCCTTCGAAAGTCATCCTGTCCCGTGTGAACAAATCAGGCTCATTTTGACTTTTCTGGCCTTATTGCTCTCCGACAGAGAATAGTCAACCCAAAATTACTTTTTGTATATGAGTATTATTCAATAAATCTCTATCACTTTTTTAATCCGACGGATGCTCCCGCATTGATAATTGTCAAATCAAAAGAAAATATTAAAATTCCCATCTGCTACGCGACGTGCACGTATATTCCAACACTAGTGATTTTTAATTTCAGGCTGTGCAGAAAGCAATCGTGGCCGGATTTTTCTCCAATGCTTGTCGATTCGATGTGAGTCATTCAACGTTTGGTGGAATATTTTTTCAAGTTTCTAATGCGATTTCGTAGAACGAATCCAGTACTTGAAATGACGGGGGGGGCGATACACTAGATCTGAGCTCTGGTCTGACAACATTTATTAGTTGACGTTGAAATGATCAATTTTCTTGTTGAATGTGCTTTTATACTAGTAGTAGGTCAGATGGCCTAAGTGTTTTTCGATTTTAGTGTTAATGTTCTCTTCTCTTGGGGGACACACAGTGGTCGACAAAAGGCCTTACTATTGAAAAAACGTATTGCTAGGCTCATTTTTTATATATTTTCTCCCTTGCTCTTACCCATCTCGTTTAATCTCTCGAATGCTTTCATTAATTTCTTCTACAGCCTCTGGGTCAGAACGGTATGTATAAGAGTCTTAGAAGCTCTCAAGAAGTGTACATTCACCCATCCTCCGTTCTATTCAGGCAAGTTTGCACTCTACGCAACACACGAATAACTCCTTTTTATTGACTGTCGACAAGTTCTACCTCAGATCTTTTCTTTATTTGACTTTCTATCGTGTCTGTCTGAGCAGGGTTAATCCCAAGTGGGTAATCTACCACTCCATCGTTTCAACAGACAGGCAATACATGCGCAATGTTCTTGCAATCGACCCTTCTTGGCTAACCGAAGCCGCCCCCCACTTTTATCAGCTACAAAAACCCTATCTCGGTGCCCTGTGAAATCCTCATAATCTTGACAAAAATGTCGCAGAACTTACCATTTCGTTTCTTAGTAAAATTATTTGTCCTGCTTGTTGCTTTAATTACTTAATTCTTGTCGTGAGAAAAATTCGGATGAAGGTCAATAATCGACCAGCAGGCGACGTGGCGCGCATACAGCGGATCGATATTGGTAGGTCCTACACACCCAATCGCCGTTGACCGTTCTTTTATTCAGAACCTGTTCTTAGAAAAAAAAATCTGATCTTGGTCGAGCTCTGATTCATGGCGACGGGTCTCAGGAAAGCGGGGCTGCTCCGGCGGTCCGCCGTCGCGGCGGCGGCGCTGCTGCTCGTCTTCGTCGGGGGGGTCAGCGGCCGGCGGCTGCTGTCATCGCCGTCGGATTCGATCTCCGACGGTCTGATCCGGATGTGGGGCCGCGATTCGTCCGCTTTGAGCAACGGAGGGCTCGGATGCGAGCAGACTTACGGGTTCCTGCCCTGCACGGACACGGCCCTCGGCAATCTGTTCCTGCTCTTGGTCTACGGCTATCTGATGTTCTTAGCGGCGACTTACATGTCCAACGGCAGCGAGCTGCTTCTGGAGATTCTCGGCCCTGGCATCATCGGCGGTCTCTTTCTCCCCGCTCTCGGCGCCCTTCCTGACGCCATCCTTATCCTCGGCAAGTTCCATTTCCTTGTTTTTTTCCCTTTATTTTTTGATTCCCTCTGTTTCTCTTTTTTTTCCCACTCCTAAGTCACCGTCCTTTGTCCGTAGGTCCGGCGCTTGATTTCAACTTTCGTCGAGGAGTTCTTCGACTACGATTTGCTTGATTCGTGCTCACTGTTTTGTCTTTTTTGGGCCATCGTAGACTGCCCGATCTCTTGGATTTTTCCGCTGCTTTTTTGGGTTTTTTTCTTTGCTATATCCTTGGTAAACTAATTTGGTGCCGAGTTCGTGGACGGTTGACGGGAACCGCCATGCCAATAAACATGAAGTGATTTCTTCGTCGATCATGATCGGACGATGGATGATGATCGGGTGGTGATGATTTTGCAGTGTCCGGGCTCTCGGGAAGCAGGGAGACCGCGCAAGATCAGGTACTGATCGGCATGGGCTTGCTCGCCGGATCGACGGTCATGCTTCTGACTCTCCTCTGGGGCTCCTGCATCGTCGTGGGCAAATGCGATCTTTCTACCCACGCGACGGCCATCGATTCACAAGACACGCGCAAGTTCAGCCTCACCGGTACGAGTTTTCGAAAAAAAAATCTATATTCAAATTTACTTTTTGCTTTTTATCGTCTGTCAGATAGCGCCATAGTTTTAAAATGTCTCGTTCTGAATAATGCAGGTTCTGGAGTCTCGACGGATGTTGAGACCAGCCATGCGGCTAAGATCATGGTGGTAACTACTCTGCCATTCGTCATCGTGCAGCTGCCCAAGATTTTCAAATGGTCGTCCGGCGACCGTTTGACCATCTTGATTTCCCTGATCGCCTCCGCCGGACTTCTCGTATCCTACTGCGTGTATCAGGTATTCTTCATAAACTCCAAAGCTCGATAATCTCTTGATAAGCTCCTCGTCGGCTCACACAATATTCAATAGAATTCCAAATTTGCAACAAGTATTCTCCATGAAACATTAGGGAAGGAAACTGAAGTTCGAGAGGAAGGAAAGATAGGATTGGGCGTGGCGAGGAAATGAGACGCCAGAGAAAGACGGAGCGGGAAGTCTCCTTGCAGATTCGCCCTCCTGGAGCTCCTGGGAAAAGCAAGGAAGGGGAAGGGTTAGGGAGGCGAGAGAGGGAAGAAGGAGAGTAGGGAAGGGAGAGGGCTTACTAGGGTTCTTCTTGTCGTCCTCTTCCTCGGCCCCCCTTCCCTTATGACTCACAGGGCTCCGTGAGTCATAACCCTTATTGGGTTTGGGCCTGTTCCCCCCCCCCCCCCCCCCCCCTCGTGGGCCTAAAAGCAGGGGGTCGTCTGGGCCCTTGCTGACATTGATATTTCTGGATCTGGTCTTAACTGTCAGAAGCAAACGTTATTTTTTGTTTATCTCCTTAAGCTTCGGGCCCAGTCTTTAAGTTCGGGCCCACGTGTAACCCTATAAAAAGGGGGAAACATTTTCTTAGTTAAGCTGTTGTTTTCTCTTATTCTTCAAAACCCTAGCCACCCTTGTCCATCAGCAGAAAAGTCCATCATGGTATCAGAGCGACCTGGGAGCTCAACGATCTGAATCTCCATCAGATCTGTCTGGCATCCATTCAAGCTAACAATCTATTGCGACGAGGCAGAGGTGAGCAGGTCTTGTGAGCCTTGAAGAGTCCAGAGTTGACACTACAAGGTTAGTAGAGAGGAGGAAAACAGCACCAAGACAACTCTAGCTTGGCGACAGCGACATAGAAGCGACCGCGACCAAGGACATTGAAACTGACTCAAGTGGAGGGACAAGTCATCATTGATGGAAAAATCCGAAAATCCAAGAATGGACAGAGAGGAGCTGGCGACATTCAGCCAGGTACTCTTCCCTGTTGTTCCTGTGGTGGTTAAATTTAATGGCTTCAACTTACTTGATTGGAGTCAATATATTGAACTAATCCTTGAGAGTAAGGGAGTAGTCCATCATCTCAAAGAAGAAATAGAGCCGGAGAGTCCAAAGTATGGAGCCTGGAAGGAGGATGCAGGTGTACATGCATGGTTACTTGGCAGTATGGTTGGAGATCGATTCAGGAAATACCTGTACCTGAAGACGGCTAAAAGCATCTGGGATCACCTGCACAAGAGTAATGTAAGGAAGAGTCATGCCTGGAGAATTTTTGAGCTAGTTACTAGAGCAACCACATTGGTGCAAGGAGAAATGTCTGCTGCAGAATTTGCAGAAGAACTTCAGGCAATCTGGCGAGAGATTGATCATCTCAGACCAATCAAAAATCCAGAGGAGTGGCAGGCTACGCTACAAGATCGTATGTTTAGATTCCTGATGGGACTAAACAAGGAATATGAAGGACTCCGAAGTCAGATCCTCAACCGAGAACATATCCCAGATATGGAGGAAGCCTTTCAACTTGTAATCAATGTTGAAAGGCAAAGGGCTTACGAAAATGATAAAGAGGAAACAGGAGCAGGGCTTATGGTGAAAACAAAGCAACAGCTGAAGAGCACATCAGAGGGCCTATTTTTAAAATATCATAAGAAACAAGGAGATGAAGCTCCAGAGCAGAAAGGGCAAGGAAGCAAACAGCAGGGTAAATTTAATCTATATTGCTCTTATTGCAAAAGGAAGAATCATACCAAGGACAACTGCTGGATTCTACATGGTCGTCCTCCCAAACCTGCACAGGCCTATGTCTCTGATGCTAGAGAAAGTGAATCAGATGATGAAGCAGAGCAAGGGCAAGCCCCAAAGAAGACTGCCTCTTAGATTACCACTGAAGACTATGCTACTCTGAAGGAAGAATTTGAGAAGCTCAAGACCATGATAAGCTCTACATCCATGGCTCGAGCTGGTGAGCTACCTACCTATCCTGATCATATTTTATCTGACTGGATAATAGATACTGGTGCAACAGATCATTTGACTCCCTATTGTTCTAAGTTTCATAACTATACTCTATATAAAGGAGACAGAAGGGTGTTCACGGCAGGGGGAGAGGCCCTTCCTGTCACAGGAATTGGGGACATAAAAATAAGAGGTATTGGGCTTATTAGACATGTTCTACATGTCCCTGGCCTCAAAGCTCAACTATTATCTCCACAGCGATTTGTCAGAGATTTGGATCTTATATTTTCCATAACTCCTGACAATGTGTTTATTTATGATAAGTCACAGAACCGGAGGACTTCACCTTTTAAAGTGAAGGATGGGCTCGTGTACGTTAGCAGTGAAGGTGGCGGAGAGCCTGCATCATGCTACACTACACAAGAACTAAAGGAGAATGGGGGAATGGAGCAGATCAAGTTGATGCACTGTCGTCTTGGACATCCGTCATTTGAATTATTAAAATATATGTTTCCAGTATTGTTCAAGGACATGAATATTGTTGATCTTTATTGTGATACATGTCAGTTTGCCAAGCATAATCGCGCAGTGTTCAATGGAAAAAGTAAGCGAAGTGAAATAACATTCGCTCTTGTTCACTGTGATGTGTGGGGCCCATCATCTACTACAGCATTAACAGGTACAAGATATTTTATTGTGTTTATTGATGATTACACACGGCTAACATGGGTGTATCTGCTAAAATCCAAATCGGATTTTGCTGCAATAATTCAAACATTCTGTCACATGAAGAAAAATCAGTTTGATACTGCCATTAAACGACTACGTTCTAACAATGCAAGGGACTTCATTATTGAAACAACCTCCAAGTATTTCAAAACTCAAGGGGTAGTTCATGAGTCTTCTTGTGTGTTTACCCCACAACAGAATGGAGTAGCTGAGAGGCGCATAGGTCATGTGACCACTACTGCCAGATCACTACTCATTCATAACGATGGGCCCAAGCGATTTTGGGGAGAAGCTGTTTTAACAATTGTGCATATAATTAATCGATTGCCATCAAGGTCATTAGGTTATAACTGCCCTGTGGAGCTAATGATGAAATTCTATCCCCACACTCGGTGGAAGACAGATCTTAAACCCAAAATATTTGGATGTGTAACCTTCGTATATCTGCACAATCCAGAAGACAAATTTAGTTCGAGATCAGCTAAGTGTGTTTTCTTGGGTTACTCACTTACCCAAAAAGGGTACAAATGCTACCATCCTAGAACAAGGAAATTCTTTGTGTCAGCAGATGTGACGTTTCATGAGAATGAAAGTTATTTCAAGGCATTACAAGGGACCTCTACTGATATATATCAGCAGGTAACAGGAGTCAAGGACAGTGGTCGCCAACCACTGAATGAAACTGAAGCAGGCGTTATATCAGTTGAAGAAAATTTGAATTCTCAGCATGAAATCTGGGAAGTACCCACAATTGACAATCAGACACCTCAAGTTCTCCCGATTTCTCTGAACAGAGAGGAAGTTGTAAATGAAGCTGACAACACCATGGGAGTAACAAATGAGATTGAGAGTGAGAGAATAGTGGGAGAAGAAGATGAAAGTAGTGGATGGCCTATTGCTCTGAGAAAGGGCCGGAGACAATGCACCCAAGGAGTGAGATATCCACTCGCCAATGTGGTTGAATATTCTCATCTTGGACAGGACTATCGATCCTTTATTGCTGCCATCAATTCAATTCCGATCCCTCGGACTTATCAGGAGGCAATGAAGGATATGAACTGGAAGAAAGCAATGGACACTAAAATGGAAGCATTAATCAAGAATGACACATGGGAAGTTGTACAAGACACCACCTGGCAAGCGTCCTGTAGGTTGCAGATGGGTGTTCACTGTTAAGTATAATGCTGATGGGAGCTTGGAACGGTATAAAGCCAGGCTAGTAGCTAAAGGTTATACACAATCCTGTGGTAACGATTATAGAGAGACATTTGCACCAGTCGCCAAGCTAAACACAGTACGAATTCTTCTCTCCCTTGCATCAAATCTGGACTGGCCACTGTTACAGTATGATGTCAAAAATGCCTTCGTCCATGGTGATTTAAATGAGGAGATTTATATGGAGCTACCCCCCGGATACTATGAGTCTGAATCAAGGAAGGTCTGTAAATTGAAGAAAACACTTTCTGGTCTGAAGCAGTCTCCAAGAGCATGGTTTGGGAAGTTCTCATGTTGCATGAAATCCATGGGTTATGTGCAGAGTAATTGTGACCATACACTTTTTTTGAAGCATGCTGTCTCTGGTAAAGTTTCAATCTTATTAGTTTATGTGGATGACATTATCATTACAGGAGATGATTCTCTTGAAATTCGATTATTGAGCTCCAAGTTAGCTGAAACATTTGAAACTAAGTCACTTGGAAAACTAAGATATTTTCTTGGCATTGAAGTTGCTTATTCTTCCAAAGGAATATTCATCTCCCAACACAAGTATATTCTGGATATCCTTCAAGAGCCAGGAATGAGTGGATGCAAACCATCATCTGTGCCTATCAATCCTAATACGAAACTGGGTACTTGTGAAGAGGAAGTTCAAGTGGATAAAGGGCAATATCAGAGGTTGATTGGAAAGCTAATCTATTTGAATCATACAAGACCAGATATCGCTTTTGCAGTTGGGTTGTTGAGCAGATTTATGGATAGTCCACGCTAGCCTCATTTACAGGCAGCATTCCGTATATTAGCATATTTGAAGGGTTCAGCAGGCCATGGAATTCTCTTCAGCCGAAATGGAAGAACTGATGTGGAGATGTATACTGATGCAGATTTTGGAGGATCACTGATAAATAGGCGGTCCACAACAGGATACTGTGCACTTGTGGGAGGAAATGTGGTTACTTGGAGGAGCAAGAAACAACCAGTAATTGCATTATCCTGTGCTGAAGCTGAATACAGAGCTCTAGTCAAAGGTATCAGTGAAACTCTATGGATACGAAATGTCATTGCAGAGATTGGGATGGCACTAGACAAACCCACTGTAGTCTACTGTGATAGTAAAGCAGCAATTGACATTGCTCATAACCCAGTCTTACATGATAGAGCAAAACATATTGAGCTAAACAAGCACTGGATCAGAGAGAAGATAGACCAAGGGCATGTTTATATTCAATATGTAAAGTCGACTAATCAGACTGCAGACATACTTACCAAGGGATTGGCTAGATCCATCTTCGACTAGTTGCTGAGCAAGCTGGGAGTTCGAAGCATCTACTCACCAGCTTGAGGGGGAGTGTCAGAAGCAACCGTTATTTTTTGTTTATCTCCTTTTTTTCTTTTAAGTTTCGGGCCCAGGCCCACTTCTCTTTAAGCTTCAGGCCCAGTCTTTAAGTTCAGGCCCATGTGTAACCCTATAAAAAGGGGGAAACGTTTTCTTAGTTAAGCTGTTGTTTTCTCTTATTCTTCAAAACCCTAGCCACCCTTGTCCATAAGCAGAAAAGTCCATCATTAACAATTCTCCCCCCTTGTCCTCAAGTTGAAATTCTGGGAAGTGATCAGCAATACGCGCCGCATCCTCCCAAGTGGCTTTAAAATCTGGTAGTTGTTGCCATTCAATCAGCACCTGTGTTCCATCCCCCGTGTATCTGTAGTCTTTGAGAGCCTGTGGTGATACATTCCAAACAAAGTCCAACAAGACTGGGGGAATCTCCTTAGACGCCACGTTGAGCCCAACAACCTCTTGAAGCTTTGAATTGTGGAAGACAGGATGCAGACGGCACTGGGTGGGCAAGTCCAACTTGTATGCCACGGGGCCGATTCGCTGGCAGATGCAGTACAGTCCGAAATACCGGGGACCCAGCTTCTCGTTCGGGCGCCTTGCCAAAGACTGCATGCAGCAGGGCCGTAGCTTGATGTACACCATGTCTCCCACCTTGAAAGCGACCTCGCGCCGATGCTTGTCCGCCGATCTCTTCATTCGGGCCTGAGAATTCTGGAGATGGTATTTCAGCACGTTCAACATCTGGTCTCGAGCTGCCAGCAATTGGTCAACGTCGGCCACCGGCGAAGGGGAGGACCCAAAACGCACCAACGGCGGAGGATCCCGACCATATACGATCTTGAATGGGAATGTCTTGATCGATGTATGATATGCCGACAACTCCGCCCACGGTAGCCATTTGTGCCATGAATTGGGCTTGTCCCCCGCGAAGCAGCACAAATAAGCCTCCAGCCCTAGATTCACAATTTCTGTTTGCCCGTCAGATTCCGAGTGGTATGCAGAACTCATTCACAGTTCAGTCCCTTGCTGTTTATGCAGTTCACGCTAGAACAGGCTGGTGAAGTCTCGCCCCCTGTCAGACACCATTGTTTTTGGAACCCCATGCAACCGGACAATTTCTTTGATAAAAATACTGGCGATGTCCTTAGAGAAGCGATGTTTGACGGCCAGATAATGGCTATATTTGCTGAGACGATCTACCACCACCATGATCATGTCAAACCCGCCCGAGCGAGGTAGGCCCTCCATGAAATCCAAGGATATATCTTCCCATATTTTTAAGGGGATTGGTTGTGGTTGCAGAAGCCCGGCTGGTGCCAAGTGTGATGCCTTGAACTGGAGACACACTTGACAGATATTGACGTGCCTTTTTATGTCGCTTTTCATACCTGCCCAATAAAACTGGTCTTTAATTCGGTGATACGTCTTCAGAAACCCCATATGTCCCCCGATCGCCTTGTCATGAAATTCAGTGAGGACCATTGGAATGATCGTTGATTGGCTGGAAAGAACAAGCCTCTTCTTGTAGAGCAGTAGATCCTCTCGAATAGTAAATCTCTCGTCCCGATTTGTACCTTGGCCGATATCTGTCGGCACCTTGTGCCATTTGGGGTTGGACTCGAGTTCACGGTGCATGGCCTCCACATCTTGCCATACCTGCAGGGACATGGAACATAGAACGGCCTCCTCTAGCTTGGGTGAATGCGAGACTGCCACCCTGTTGGCGCGGCCTTCCTTGTAGTGGATATCAAATGAAAAGCCCATCAGCTTGGAGACCCATTTTTGATATGGGCCTTGCACTTCTCGTTGCTCGAAGAGATACTTCAGACTGTATTGATCTGTGTGAATTACAAAACGTCTGAACAGGAGGTAGTGCCGCCATCTTTGGACTGCCTACACAATAGCGATGAGTTCCCTTTCATAAGTGGAACGCACCTTCGCGGTGGGCGGAAAAGCAGTGCTGAAGTATGCCACGGGTTGCCCTTCTTGCATCAAAACGGCGCCCACTCCCAGTCCCGAGGCATCCGTTTCTATGCAGAACTCCTGGGAGAAATCTGGAAGACGCAGCACCGGTGCAGTAGACATCGCGACTGTCAACCTCTCAAATGCGAGTTGTGCTGCCTCCGTCCACCGAAAGGCATCCTTGTTTAACAGCTGAGAAAGGCATAATTAGCCATGAATATGCGATAATAACCTGTGAGGCCCAGAAATCCATGCAGATGTCGCACTGTACAGGAAGAGGCCATCCCACCATATCAGCGATCTTCCCCTTGTCCATCGCCACCCCTTCACTCGAGATCACGTGTCCCAAGTATTCCAACTGCCCTTGCAAGAACACACACTTCTTCACATTTACACATAGCTGATGGTCAGACAGAATTTGAAACACTTGGTGAAGATGATGCACGTGGGCTTCCTGGTCGCAGCTGTAGATCAAGATATCATAAAAAAAAACTAGCACAAACTTTCGCAGAAAAGGTTGAAAGATCTGGTTCATCAACGCCTGGAACGTGGCCGGTGCATTTGTCAAGCCAAACGGCATTACTAAAAATTCATAATGGCCATGATGAGTACCGAACGCCGTTTTAGAAATATCCTCTGCATGCATCCAAATTTGATGATATCCGGACTTGAGGTCTAGCTTAGAAAAAACGGTCATACCATTCAGCTCTTCTAGCAACTCATCCACCATCGGGATTGGAAACTTTGTCTGGTATGGTAATGCGGTTGAGGGCCCGGTAGTGGATGCAACAGCGCCAGTTCCCATCCTTCTTGGGCACAAGCAATGCTGGGCTCGAATAGGGGCTGGTCAAATGGCGAATAAGGCCCTGGGTTAATTGTTCCTGCACCACGCGCTCCAATTCGTCCTTTTGGGCTGGTGAGTAACAGTAGGGGCGCATGCTGACTGGAAGTGCTCCCGGCCGAAGCCGGATGCGGTAGTCAATCCTGCGTAGCGGAGGAAGCCCCTTGGGCCTCTCAATAGCTTGGGGAAATTTCTCCTGCAATTGCGCAGAAAGAACTGCGCTCCTGAAGCCGATATAATCTGGGACACTCCTGAGATATAATGAAGTTCTGAGTTATGATCTTGTCCATCCCGCCTGTTGAGTTCCCGCCGACTAGGTCGATGGCCAGAAGGGTCACCCCGGAGAGTGTGAGGCACTCCATTCACGATGAAATTGAGCATCAACAGATCATAATTCGTCTTGACCCATCCCAGGCTCCTCAACCACTGCACCCCAAGGATCACCTCAATGCTGATATGCTCCAACGGTAAGAAATCCTGAATCATGGTGAGACCTTGTACTGATAACTCCAAACTACGACATAGCTGGTGGCCCTGCAGGACATGACCGTCCCCCTGCGTACTGTCATAGGGAGTGATGTCTACCAATGGAATTCCCAAGTCACCCAACAGGCGTCTGCAGATAAAATTGTGTGTGGCCCCGCTGTCAACGAAAATGGAGATTTGACGCCCCCGGAGCCCGCCCGTCATCTTCAGAGTCCCCTGTGAAGTGAGGCCCAGCATTGTATGCAGCGTTACTTGAGCAGTGTCCGGGGCCTCTTCCTCGAGCGGTGTCGGAAAATCCCGTTCTTCCGATGAGTGGCTGTAATCTGTGTCGCTTTGGACTAAGTAGAGCCGGAGCTCACACTTGCAACGATGGGGGGGGGGTGAATTTCTCATCACAATGGTAGCATAGGCCCTTTGCCTTCAGTGACCGCCATTCTTCCTCCATCAGACCTATGTAGGTGCGTCCACCTTTCCGACCTGAACACGCCGCAGGTTGACCCACCTTGGGCGACGCCGGAGAGTGTGAACTGGATGGGGGCCTGGGCACCATTTCTCTAAAGGATTGCGCCGTGGCAATCTTCGTCTGGACTCCCTGCAACACTTTGTTGGGACAGCTGGTGATCAGCTTCTAGAGCATATTCTTGTAACTCGTCCAACGATCGTGGTTGATTCCTCCAGACTTCGGAGCGAATATCTGGTTGTAGGGCAGAGAAGAAAGCCTTCGCCAAAATTCAATAAAATTCCAAATTTTTCCTTTCTCTCGAACTTCAGTTTCCTTCCTTACTGTTTCACGGAGAATACTTGCTGCAAATTTGGAATTCTATTGAATATTGTGTGAGCTTATCAGTTTGGTATCAGAGCCACCTCCTGCGCATGCCGAAGGGTCTCACCTTGGGCCACATGGAAGAATTGGAGGGGAGAGTAGAACAGTTGGCTGTGTCCACCCAAGGTACTGCAGATGCACTGGCCGCGTTAGATGCTCGAATGGAAGAGAACAAGAAGTCAACTGCTGAGGTTCTGGATCGAATCCTTCTTGCGTTGGCTAACAAGGGCCCGAGTAATGAACTCGACCCGGGAGCATCCCGAGCGGCCATTCACCACTGCCACCCCAGGGAGTGAACAGTGTGGGCGGCAATCCCACCCAGGCCCCAGAGGTCCTGGCCCCCGGCACTGTCACCGGCTGCAGACCGAGGCCCTCAGAGTTTGACGCCCCCGGCACTGTCACCGGCCCCTCTGCCGCACCACCTGCGATTACGCACCAAGCTGCACACGGACCAATTGAGCTGGCAGCTGATCCATGGAGCACAGGGGCACCCTCATTCTTAGTTGGAACATGTTGTCACTGATGAACTGCATCGTAGCTTCCCTGCGTGGGATCCTGGAGTACCCAGAGCACGGCTCTACTGCCAGGAGGAGTATGACAAGCATAGGGATGGAGCACCCATCGGCCCCGAGCGGCAACCCCATCACCATTCGGGTCGACCCCCGCCGATTCTGCCGACATATCGGGAGCTATCGAGGCCTTTTCACCCGAGGGGGACCTGCTGGGTGACAACAAGCAGGCGGAATTTGGGCGTCAAGGCGATCGTTCCCGGGTTTACAGAAAGGGGGAACTGCCGGTATTCGGGGGAGACAACCCCGAGGGGTGGTTACGTCGGGTCGACCAATATTTCCGCCTGCATCCAGCGGCAACCCACGAGCGCCTTCAATTGGTCGCCATGCCTTTGGAAGGGAAGGCCCTAGATTGGTTCTGCTACCGGGACGACCACTTTGGATTTGTTGAGTGGGATGACTTCTGGGGACGGCTCTCCAAGCAATTTGGCTATTCGACGGATGAAGCTTACCACTGTATATTCAAGCTTCAGCAGCAGGGCACCATGGAAGAGCTCATCGCCGAATTTGAGCAACTCATGGGTATGCCTTCTCTATTCTGTCGGACATTTTGGAGAAGGCTTACTAGGGTTCTTCTTGTCGTCCTCTTCCTCGGCCCCCCTTCCCTTATGACTCACGGGGCTCCGTGAGTCATAACCCTCATTGGGTTTGGGCCTGTTCGGCCCCCCTTTCGTGGGCTGAAAAGACGCGGTCGTCTGCTCCCTTGCTGACGTCGATATTTCTGGATCGGGGTCTTAACATCTCTTGTCTCGACAGTTTTCGCAAAGGGTGATGAATAATGGGTGGAAATTCTTCAGGTTGTCCAGCCGTGGATCCAGGAGAGAAGGCTGGCCTATGCCAAGAGAAAGCAAATAATCGCCAGAATACTGCAACGGGAGCACGCGGTTATCAGAGGAGGGCTCCTCGACAGGCAAACAGGACGCCCCAACGAAGACGCCATTAAAAAGTGATTAAAACCATCCATCCTAATTATCTTTTGTTCATTAAAAAGTGAAATAATAAATATAGTTATATGTTTCGCTCACCCGTCGCTTGAAATGCTGCAGAATATTTCACGGGGTGGACGTGGACCACGACGGGTTTCTGTCCCTTCCCGAGTTGAACGCATTCGTGCATGGCACGCAGGTCGACGTGGCGTGCCAAAAGCTCGACGAGACGGTGGAAAAGTTCATGAAGGATTTCGATAGTTCGCACGACGGCAAGATCCAAGAAGACGAATTCGTCAGAGGCATGTCGCGCTGGCTCGACGAGGCCAAGAACTCCATCGCTGTCTGTCGCAACTTCTCCAGGGAGTTTTTTGAAGACTTCCACACGGTCCGCAATTTCTAAACCTAAAACTACTACTACCACCACTACTGCTACTACTGCTACTAGCACTACTCTGTCGTGAACTTCATGTCTTGTCCTCCGCGAACGCAGGCGGCGACGAACGAGAGAAAATCGCTGGCGAACGGGAGCGAGGAAGAAGAAGATTCGGAGGGCTTGGAGAACCCGCAGTGGGTGGCCTTCCAGGCCGTCTCGCTGCTTCTCGCCGGGGCCGTCATCGCGGTCGCGTTCGCGGACCCGCTCGTTGACGCGGTGGACGGGTTCTCCGGCGCGACGAGTATTCCGACCTTCTTCATCTCCTTCATCGCCATGCCGCTCGCCACCAACTCCAGCGAGGCCGTCTCTGCCATCATCTTCGCCAGCAGGAAGAAGCAGAAGACGGCTTCACTCACCTTCTCTGAGGTCGCCCATCTTCCTTGTTTCTTTTCTTTTTCCTTGGGGCAAACGATCGTCGCTAATGGGGAGAGTTTCGGTCTTCTTGTTCGTTGCGGTGCAGATCTACGGGGCGGTGACGATGAACAACACGCTGTGCCTGTCGGTGTTCTTGGCACTGGTGTACGTGCGGCAGCTCACGTGGGACTTCTCGGCGGAGGTTCTGATCATTATCGTGATCAACGTAGTGATGGGCGCGGCGGCGAGCTTCCGCAGGAACTTCCCGCTGTGGACGTCGCTGCCGGCTTTCCTCTTGTACCCCGTCTTGCTTCTCCTCGTCTACGTTCTCGACTACATTTTCGGCTGGTCGTAGCCGTCGTTCATTCGCAAGTGCCACAACACCACACCTCTTCTCAGTTGCTGTTCCCTCTGCCTCGGAGGTTTATCTGATGTGTATTCAAGTTCACTCATGTTTTTCCCTACTTGATGTGTATTCATGTTTGCCCCCGAGTGATTTTTCTTTTGGCGGAGCTTTTACTAGAGTGGAGGAACTGAAAAAGTCTGAAATTTTGATTTTCAATTTCTTCGGGTTTATACATATTGTTTTCGCCATTTCCTCAGGCAGCTTGGGGCAGGCTGACAATGGGGCAGGCTGCGGTGCCGGATGCGGGCCAGTCAACGTAACAAACCCAACGATAGGAGCCACTTGTGAGGGAGCAGGGCTTAGAGTCCTCATTGCTAGACATGGTCGTTCTGTTCTTATTGTGCGAATTGTTCGTTCTGTTTGCATTTTCGAACAGAACAAAAACAAATTCGAACAGAACATCGCACAGACCCGCGTGCGGTTCTTTTGTTTGCTTTGTGCTAATTTTGTTCTAGTTTTGTGCGAATGTGCGAATTTTGTTCGTTTTTGAAAAAGAAAAGAACAGACCAAAGAACAAGGCCTGTGCGGTTCTTTTTTGTGCATTTTTTGTTCGTTTAAAATGAACAGAACAGAACTACCATGTCTACTCGTCTCTGAAGGATGCTATGTTGGAGTTGGATAAGCCTGTGTAAGGGCGGTCTCGAGGGCCCATTGTGGGGTGGTAGGGGTGACACGCTTGGCCTGGCCGCTAGTTTAGTAGAGGAATGACGACGATGGGGCCATGTCTGGTTGGTCGGATCATCTACCCTAACACTCTTTTGGATACTAGCGCAATGGTTGTTCCTCCTATGAACGCGCTATTGCTTGAAGCCTCGAGGTTGCGCAGGAACCACGGGGTATCCTGCGCAAACTCCGCGGCCCCGCGAGGCAGCGTCAAGGTCAAATGGCCCGTAAGATCCAAACACCACACGGTGTGCTGTTCTGTAGGCACACTGTGATTGGAGGGCACTGGTGGGGCCATAGGGGCAGTTTGCTCCATATAGGCGAAAGGCACATAAGGTGTGTAAGACGCAACCGCGACCGGTAATTGAATTGGGGTGTCATGGATGAGGACTGTTTATGAGACAGGCCCGGGCCAAAAACATGCTACCAAGTAGGCGCTAGGTGTTGGTGGCACGTGGGGCGCAACACTGTATGCAGGTCACAGGTGATGCAGTAACCGCGGGAGACATAGGCTAGGTCGAGGTTGCTGGTGATGCCCGAAAAGGTGGCGCCACATAGGAATACTAGGGGGCGTACGGGTATGACGGCACATGGGGGTATCCATACCCATGTGGGTCATAAACATAGTAAGGGACTGTAGGCAGATATGACTCTTTTGACACCGGTGAGTAGGGTGGCACGTAAGGCACGTAAGACAGATAAGCCGGTGAGCAGGGATACCTCAAGAATACACTAGCGGGGGTGGATACACCCACTAAGGCGGGTAGGCCTGCGAGAGGGGTAAGGTAATGGTTGAGCCACTTGTCGTACTAGCTTCATAAGCGGTGGTGGCAACTGGAACGGAAGATTGCCATCGGCAGGATTGACGACATCCTGACCGTTTCTGTCTTGTAGTGTAAGGCCCCTAACTTGGCAGCATTCCCTGCCTAGAGGCCTGTGTGCTTATTGGGAGGGCGTGTTCACTTGAGACTCACGATCTGTAACGACCGAGTCCTATTTAGTGCTACAATGCACTAAGGGTGGTGATTCCCAACCTTATCTTTCAGGGCATCGTCCCCGTAAGTGGTGATACACTACAGATTGTGTGCGTGCCCGTTCGCGCTTAGGCAGAACAGATCAGGTGAAGTCCGCGCGTTCTGGGCATGCGGGCAGGCAGGTGCGAGTGCGCCAGTGCTAAGCGCTGCGCAGGCGCCAACGCCTTGCACAAGCGCCAAGCCCCGCGCGGGACACGTAGGCCGGGCAACGTGCCGCGAGTGCAACGCGTTGAGTTGCACGGGAAACCGCGCCAAAGCCACGTGGGCCGCACGCGCATTGCGTGTGCAGGGCACAGGGCAGAAGACATCCCGCCAAGAGACTAAGGCAGTGGCGCACAGTGAGCCTCGAGGCAGCATGGGGGCGTGGCATCCCCGTAGGTAGTCTCGGGCACGCACCGCTCGGCTTGAGGCGCCTAATGCGGCGGCGTCGTGCAGTCTGCGCACGATAGGTATCAGCATGGGTGCTGGCGGCACGTGTGATCGTCAAGGCAAGGGTGGTTTGTGTGATCGCCACGCCCGCGGGCGCGCATCGCTTGGCCAAATGGCACATGTGTAGTGGCAGGGCTAGCGGGCGCGCGCTCGTGGAGCAATGGGCCATGAGGCGGGGAGGCGACACTACCCTGGCGCGATGCACCTCATCTCGTTACTTTGTATCATCCGTGGTTTTCCCCTTTATAACGATCATGACTACGGTGTACCCTTTTGTGATATCAATGCAATGACCCTATTCCTCGACGGGGCTGCGTCCCCACACTCTCCTCTAACCCTTCTATGCAATCTTAAGCTATTGCAAAAGACTTCTGCTACAAGAGATCAATGCTGCTCAGTGTTCTGCTCCAAGCACTAAGGCCGACACACGTTAGATTCGATCGATAGACATAGCTCAGGATTTGATCGCGTGACACGTAGGTATAGAAAGAAATAATTGGATGGCGAAGGGGATAGTTGTGAGTGTACATACAGGGTAGTCGCCCAATTGATCGTGACGAACGCGATTGGACCTGTTAATGTTGGTAGCATCATGGGACCGAGAACAATGACAACACAGGCAGCGGTCCTCTAATAGTGGCACGACACTAGGACACAGGTGACGTGGAACACTAATAGGCGAGCGGTGTGGGTATGACTGCAACGCGGGTAGGCGGATTGTGCTGATAGAACTAGGACTGACCCCAGGTTGTTGCGACGACACCAACGACCGCGTTGACAACAACGAAGGTGCACACAATAGGGGCACCTTGTTGCGCATGCATAGGGTGGTAGGAGAGGAGTGATAGCGATGGTGACCGTTGGCCTCTAGCTGTCGATGACTGCAAGGGTGGTAAGCATCGAAGACCTCTGGCGATCAGCAATGGCGACAAACGGTCACGTCTTGCACTATGAATTGGACATTTGGTGGCGGGCGTCTAGTTGTCTAGCGTTGAGATGGTAGAACTCAGCGACGGGATTTTGACCGTGGGCGTAGTATCTCCGGTAGCTTGAGCAGGGTGCTCGGTGGACCGGCGACGGCAATGGGTTTTGCTAAGAACAAGGCAATCCCACAATACGAACAATGACAGACTTCTAGTGGTGCTAATGGCAGTGGAAGGCTTGGCGGTGGGACCGAGATTCAGGTACAGAGCATTGCGGAGATTCTGCACAGGGGCGGAGTGGCGACTCGAGTGTTTGGGTTGACAATGGGAAGGCCTGACGGCAATGGCGAGGAGGGCTTCCTTGGTGTGT
Organism: Wolffia australiana; assembly: GCF_029677425.1. Taxonomy (NCBI): domain Eukaryota; kingdom Viridiplantae; phylum Streptophyta; class Magnoliopsida; order Alismatales; family Araceae; genus Wolffia; species Wolffia australiana. The sequence goes on along the minus strand of NC_135839.1, from coordinate 11,659,230 downwards.
CTAGGATGATGGGATGAGGCATGCGATTAGGGTACTCAGATGCATGGTGAGGTGGTGGCGGTGACCTTGTGGGGCAGGTGCGGATGGTGCTGTTGTGCAGCTTGGGCGCGGGCAGGCGACAGGGACAGATGAAGGTGAGTGGTGGCGGGTGGTGGCATGAGCAGCGGCAGGGGCCAGAAGCCAACTAGGGTTCTCCAAAGAATGCTCAAATTTATAGTGGCATTTTTTAAAATAGGACAAAAAGTAAAAATAACAATAAATATAAAATAAAACACTATTGTTCTCCCTTTCTTTTCCACCAAATGGGGGGGTACCCCCCCCCCCCCCCCCTCCCTAGGTTTTCATAGGGGTAAATTTGGGCCCTCCCCTTAGGTAAAAAGAAAAGGCCCACACAAAAGTGTCTGAAGGCCCCTCTTGACAGAAATGCGGTTCATCCATACAAACATGTAGGCCCACATACATGGTTTTTTAAGATATAAAGACGTGATGAAAACACAACAAAGATAATGTGATGGCGCACGCCATCAAGGATCACCAACGACATCGTCCACGCCGCCGGCTACCGTCATCGAAAGTCGGGTGAAAGATGCTCGATTATCGCATTTTGTTTTTCATCGTTCTTCTCTCGTGTTTTGTGTTTCTTGTTCTCTTTGTTGTGTTTTCATTGCCTATGCGACGTGCCCCGTACGTCCGTCGTCGCCGTCACAGGAAGGGACCCCTAGTCTTTGCCTCCCCCCTTGTTTCTTTTTTATGCTTTCATTTTCTCTCATTTTGTAATGTGGGAGCCCCCTTGTTTCCTTAATGGACCTATTCCTCTCTCCCCCCCCCCTTCCTCTTGTTGACCCATTTAGGGGTCCATTTGACTTCCCCCCTTTATAAGGGAAGAAGGGGCGCCCTAAACAAACATACCAGGAAGAAGAAGTAGAATTCACGTTGTTTCTCTTGGTCTCACCCTTTAGGAAAAATCAACAAAAAAAGGAAGACGGAGAGGGAGGATCAACCAGGAAGAGAAGGAAGGCTTGGTGAAGAGGAGAATTCCCCATCACACAAGGAAGTCTTCTCTCATCCCCCCTCCTCGACTCCCGAAGGATCCAGAGCAATGCCCTGCATCACTCAATTTTGATGCGACCGTGAACAGAGGGCGGTCATCGAGTTTGTTCACCCTCCCGCTTGCAGCACAGGATGCTGAGTTTGTGCCACCCCTGGTGACACAGTGATACCTCTGCCGATGTTGTACTGAGCCTAAAGAGCCTGACGAACTTCGTGGTGGGTCGGTAGATCGCTGTCGCCCCCATCCACCAGAGACTTTGGCTCGCCGCCGTTTTCCAGGCAGATTCCCCCTTTTCTCAGTCGCCTTGAGTTGTTCTAATCTTCGCAAGTCCCTGTGGAATCTTGTCCAATTCTGTCCGGCGGTTGCCCACCCTGCAACGGACGCAATTAGGAGAATTGGGCTCTATTGGACAACTCGATTGCCGTTGGGAATGGGGACGGTGCTGCACCCTCCCTCCTCTCCCAGCCGACCCCTAATCCCTCTCTCTCCCTAGCCTCGGAGGGGTTCGAGGGATCCGTGTCGTAGAGATCTACTTGAACTGACCTTCGTATCACAATCATCGTTTGCTCGTTGAGCCGTCGTTTGCTCTCCGACACCTCTCCGCCACACCTGCTTTGACTGGCGTCGATTGTCAGCAAATTCTGCACCACGAGCCCTCCGAAGAGGTACGCTGTCCTCTCCCGTCACTCATTTACTTATCGCTTGTAGTATAATTTTGATTTGTGAGTCCACCGCGCTCGGGCTAGGTAGGTGAGAGAGGTTTTGAGGGAAACTACGACATATTTGAGTGTCTTACCGGTATGGACGAGGCCATCCGTTACGTGCAAGCCCTATGGATTGACTTCGTTCAGGCGTAGACGCCTTCGTCACTCCGACGAGGTTCGAGAGGCCACCATCCAAGCTTGGAGCTCGGCGCCTCCCTCGAGTCGGAGCCTGCACGTACGACACATAGGGCGCTCAATTATTGCATCATAGTCACATTGACCTGTTAGGGTTTATCTGTCAGACGACGACACCATTGACGTTTGATACTACCATCCCTTATCCGTACCGAGCCATCATACTCGGTGCCGACTGCACGATGTCCTACACGACATCCGACATCATAATGTCAACCTCAAGTGGCCCGTTGAGTTGGCCGAATACTTGAAGGATGGGTCTCTCCTTCAGATCGTGCTTCTCGGGCTAGCTGAGACCAATCTTTGGTTCTAGATGGTCCCCATCACATCTGTTGTACCTTATGATGTATCTTGGTATAGTTTTACCTATATTTTATTTAGTATGTTTTCAAAGTGAGTGAGGCATTGTCAGTAGGGTATTTAAATCTAGAGACGAGATCCTTTTTTTCCAGAGAAGTGATCATTAAACACATGTAATTATTATTTAACATGATTGGACTATATGTCACTCCTGCAATCAAAACATTTCTCTGGCATCATGTAGCATGAATGTTATTCATCAAGTTTGTTTTATGTTAGTGATGCAGGACAACGTCCGTGACGTCGTTCGGCCGTCACCGAGGGTTCGTACTCGGTGACGAAGTGGCGTCGGTGCGTGACGAGTCCGGGTTCGTCGGGCACGGGAATCCTATAGAGACGAGCTAGAATGAAGAAATCCGGGTAGGGGTGTAGTACTTGCAGCTGCCGACGAACAAAGTGAGGTCGACGACTGGGGGTCGACGGGGTCTCCCGGAGACGGGAGGGGACCTTCCGACCCTCGTCAGGAGGGACGAGGTCGCTAGATCGCCGGACGGGAATTTCCCGCCGGAGGTCGCCCGCACGAGTCGGGCGAACCAGCTCGTACCCAAACCGGGAGGGACGCTCAGTAATTCGTTCGTTTTCACTCGTCCTATCTCGCTCACCTACGTCTAACCCAAGTGCAGTGGAGGCAATCGAAGGCGCACTGAAAGAGATAAAAGACGGGACGAACGAGATCGGCGTATCTGGAGACCGTTCGGCGGGTCGTGACGTCATCTCGGCGGACCGCGGGAAGTCACCGGAGACGGTGGTCCGACGCAGGGGAGTCCAGCGGGGCAAGGAAATAGTGTGCTCTGAGTGGCGACAGCGGACGGCTTGGGGTGGCAGCTGTTCGTCACCCGGCGACTGAGGAGGGCTTGGTGCCGGCGAGTATCCCAGCAACGACGGACCACTCAACGGCACGCGCGCGCGGCGCTGACTAGGCGATGTCTGGGAGCGCAACCCGTGTCAGCATCGTTGGCGGGCAAGAGGGGCCTGCAGGGGGGTCGTTCGCGCATCTAGGAGGGACCGTCGTTCGGCGGCTGGGCCGGCAGCTGCTGACTGTAGCGAACCACGAGCGCGCAACTCAGTCAATGGCCCCGACTCGAGGTGTCGCCGTGGGTGTGGAGGGCGCACTGTAGAAGCAGATGCACCCCGTCACCGAGTCTGGGCAGGGACCGTCCAGCGACGAGAGGTGGCGGTAGAGGTTTTTTTTTTGAGGCACGGACAGGCGGGTCGAGAGCGAGGCTGCGGTTCTGCACCGGATTCGCACCGGCGCGCGGGATGTTCGCGCGGTGCAACTCCACGGAGTCGCGGCACAACTCCGCAAGTGCGATGCAGTATGACCAGGCGACTCAGGAAGAGCCTACGGATAAGTGGCGGGACCAGGGGGGGTGGCGCCGGGTCCCGCTACTGGAGAACGGGCGTCCGGTGAGGACTTTGACCAGGGCGGGCACGATCAAGCGCGCGCGCGGGAAAGCCGCGTAGGCGCGCTCGGCGTCGATCGACGCGCACGCGGCGCGGGCGCGCGCCCGGCGAGAGCCGGTGCTCTGAGGAGAGGGCGACCTCCTTCTGCAGTTCCCGTCAACCCCAGTCCTCCAGTCGATCTTCTTCCTCCGGCAGTAACCCTAGAACTCCCAGAGCAGGCGCACAGAGAACTTCTGACAACCAACGAGGGGAATGATTTTCCTTTCAAAAAAACGACTAATGTTTTAGGGCAACTCTCTTGCCCTTATATAAGGGGGGAAAGAGAGTGGCCCATTAAGCACAAAACAAAAGGCAAATTAAGGTACTAGAAAGTAAAGAAGCCTAGGACTTCTAGAGACGAAAACGACTCGGACTCAGGAGGCGATATCGAGGGGGGGGGGGGGGGGGGAGATCCTTATAGGATGAACCTCCCTCCTTACACGCGCGTTTACAGTAAGCAAAACAACGAACGACGATGACTGAAAGCAAAACGGCGAATAAAACAAATACGTAAAGAAAACGATACGATGTCCATTACCCGGAATACTTGAATCCGGGTGTGCGTACTGCTGCCTTGGCTTGCCGGGCGGGCTGAACGCGGATGGCCGGCGCCGTCGAGGGTGGTGGTGACGTCTCCGAAGACGAGCTTGGTGGCGGGGCAGGTGCTGTCGGGGGCGACGGTGACGATCCTGATGGTGTGTCCGGGGCCGCGCCATCAGTTAGACCTTAGGAACTATCTGTGTATGGTTTTACCTAGATTATATTTTAACGTACTGGAAAAAACAAGGGAGATATTAGTCAATATATATTCTTCAGCATGATCAGACAATACATCGCTCAAGAAATTAAATGTTAGCAGCCTTATCATATACCTAAATGGCATTCAGAAAGATTATACTTCTAGTACTTATGATACTCCTTAATATGGTTTACCTGCAATATCCATAAACAACAAAAGTAATATTTTTTTTCTCCTATTAATCCATTATCTGTTCAACGAAGGGAAGGGAGATTCACCATTCCTGGTGAAGCTTTTAACTTCTAATTATGAATGTTCACATTTGATTAGTAGGGAGACAAGTTTGACTTAAGGGTTTAATAAAATAACCAACCTCTCCTCCTTGGGCTATCTATGCTTTCATATGACTTCAGCTTTTGGATAAATATTATTCTATTAGAGGGGCCAGACAATGGACTGTTTGACGTGGGGTAAATGATTCCAGGACCTAATCCAACAAACGATTACGTATTTTACACATCCCATACCTTAAGCTTTAGCTGCCTATTTTTCTCCTTGAGAATTTTTTTAGTGTGGACGCAGGTAATAAAGCCCTTGAATCCATTCTAGTCGATAACCAACCACCTAGGAATATAAAGTGAACTAAGAAACTTCCCATCCTACACATTAGGAAAAAATTAGGAAATCCTTGAGGGTTATTCTTAAGATGAACCTAGTTACACTTATTTCAATGAAGACGATAGAGAATTCAATTTGAGTCTAGGACTATTAAAAAAACAGTCGTATCACAATAAATGTGCCTATCAATCCATCAATTTTTATTGAATTGAAGTATTACGATATTTAGTATATCATTTTACTGCCTATATCCTTTGAATATTTCTAAATGTCATATGAACATCACTTTCAATAGATATGTGTTCTATATATTCATATTTAAAGGATACTTGAGAAGAACGCGCCATATCTAGCTATTATAACACTATCTAGTCCCACTCATACAATGAGTACGGCTGATCTTGTAACCATAAGTGTGTAGATGCTAAGGAAAAGGATTAGGTGTTTTTATGGGAAAATTTTAATTGAAGTGATCTTTAAGAATCTCCAAATGATATTATACTAAACTATCAATCCATTTGATTCACACCATGGTTTTGTAACTGATCCTTGGACCTAAGACACCAAAATCTTATGAATAGATGGTTGTACTTTGACTATGAATTGCATATTCTTAATGGTTGAATTTTAGAGTTCTATGATCTTCATCTTGATGAAACAGAACTTCCTGTAGTGGAAGCTGAATGAACTCAAAACCAGCTAGGCATGGATGGTTTCTGTGATATCTTGGATTCTCAAGTGAAAAGTGTTGAGTTGCTCAAGTGTGCAGCCTCTTGATGTATCCATGGAAACCTTGGCATGACGAATCACCTTCTTAATATTGACGCGGTCTTTTCACACTCCACCATTGTCATTTTGCTGTATCGATTACATTTGAATGAAAAGGATCTAAGGCCATTATCTTATTCAAGGACTTTATTAGTTCATCTTCTCTTATACCTGGTTGAAACATATGTGGCCTGCAAGCCAATCACATATTCCATATCTCGTTCCATGTTCATCAGTAGAACATATTCATATAGTGCATGTGTGATGCTTATAATGAAGTCTATAAATATACATGATCAGACTTAGTGAATTATGATGAGATCATAATACAAAGTTCTTAAGTACGTATTCTAAATACTTCTATTTGAAGGATACCCAAGAAGGATATTAGAGTATCTAGATGGAATAACATTATCTAGCTTCACTCATTAATGTAGAGACATCAAGGATAGATAGTAGGTTCTCTTTAGTGGAAAGAGTTCACTAAATTAATATGTACAAATCCCTGAATGGTATTACACCAAAATGTCAATCAGGATAATTCACGTACAATTGTGTATGAGGTCCTTATACTTGAGATACCAAAGACATCTTGTGGATGTAAAGTGGCATTTTAACTATGATGCATGAGTCTCTAATCATGAGATTGTAAATAGCCTTAGTTCGGGTGCATCAAGAAGTTTTCAAAGACAATGAGTGGTTAAGATGGGATTGTCCACCCTTGGTATAGGATGGGACAATTCAACGAAGATGAAGCTATGAACTCCTTGGCCACGACAGTGAAATATCAAAGAAGAGTTCTCCGGTGATTTTTGAGTACATTAGTACTAACTCATATGATCGATTAGGGTTTGATAGTTTACCATAGCCTAAGTTCTCCTAGGAGCATCAGTGATGAAGGGCTACACGTACATGGAAAGAGATGATGAACATGGTCCATGAGTGAGTTGGTACATACTCCTTTGCACCTTCTACAACACGAGGTATAGCTTGGCACTCCATGTGTTGGAAATTTAACCTATCGATTGGGTTAAATCAATTTGACATTACTTAATTTACATGATGATATAGTTAATTAATTTGAAAGACATATATAAGTTATTGAGCCACTAGAGTCGTTAACTGGAGTGATACATGGGCGTAGAGGGACACACGCAAATGATCTTTTGTACATCGGAAAATATACTTAAATTTTGAGGGTTTTTATGAAAAACACCCACTTAATATAAGTAGGGGAAGGCCTGAATAAAATTCACCAGGATAGAATTTTTAGGGGCCTTCATCTTCTTCTCCCTTCATACATTGCTACTCTCCATTCCTGATGCAATCTGGACGGCGTAACGACCATGATAGAGTGTTAACTAAGCTTGTCAAGGTTAGGGATATTCGACGTTCCATGGACCTTGTGGATTTGTCTAGAGGCTGCACACATGAGCTACTCGAATCTTCTGACTTGAGTATCCAAAAAATCACGGATGCGATCTATGATAAGGAATTTCATTTCATGTTTTTACCAATGTCCTTGTGGTTCGTTAATATCTTCCGCTGCGTATCATTTTGAGTTTTCATCTAAATCAAGGCCTCCATAACCCAATAATACCAACGGCATACTGATGGAGCATGCCAGCCCAATCCACTAGAGAAGTCTTTGGAGCCACCATCATCGTCACCAACAGCCCCGCTGGTTCGCGTCCACTCTGACCAACACGCCAAGGTGCAAATAAAGGCGCTCGGGTTAAAATACCCCGGTTGAAAGCACATCCATATCTCTTGCATTTTGATTTCACATCGTCTATGTCATTTTTGTATTTGTCATCGCCTTCGTCATTTTCATCTTCATCGTTTAAATCATTTAAAAAATTTTTGTTTTAATGAGGGTCCTTGTGTTAATGGACTCCCCCCCCACATGTTGGACACTTTTAGAAAGGGCAAAGGGACCCTCTTTTGAGGGCTCATCATGGCCCTATATAAGGCCATGATGACCCCCCATATCTCTCTCGCATTTTAATTCCTAATCAGATACGCCGTACGTGTTGCTGCGATCCGAGGGCATTGCGAGACTGCTTTTGATTGGGTTGCACCTTGGGGGAAGTCAACCCTGTTCGACAGAGGCTGCCCAACCAGGTTGCATTGCGAAGACATCGGCCCACGCCCTACCAAGGGTGCCCCAACCGAGTCACACCGCATGGGAAATCTGGGACACCGACATGTGCCAAAAATCTGTGGTATTCTGTGGCGCGTGGCAACATGGTTGACCGCACGACGATCGTCCTGGTGCACGGCTAATATTTTGCACTACGCGGCAACCTTCCCACCACACGACTTACTTCTTGCATTGCGCAACAAACTTTCTTGCCGCGCATCTGCTGCCTGGCTCCGCTGACGGTCATGCATGCACTGCCTCTACTCGTCTGTCTGTTGGATGGACTCACAAACTCTGCAATGTGGTTCCTTTGTCATGCTAAACGACCCACATATGTTCTTATCCGTGTCGCCACAGTTGGCGCTCCTAGAGTGATAACTGCTTGCAAAATAGGTAGTGCCGTGCCATGGCCCTTACGCCCGTGTGCGCTGTCGACGCTACCCAAAATTTGAGCGCCTTTGGCGTGTGACGCAGCGCTGAATCACCGGCGCCACTTGGGCCAGAATTGTTGGTGACACGGCGTGCCACTCGTTTCCTGCATTGAGAAGGCCAACTCCCGTGCTCCACCCGTGCCAACTTCCCGTTACGATTGCATTCACCGAGCATGGTCATTTATACGAGCCACCTCGCCACTGTCCCTCACTCGTCTCTTCAACTATGACCTCCACCTACACACTCCAACATCACACTCACTTGCTATCAAGCTGCACAGTTCTAGGTCCTGGCACGCCTCCACAACGCCTGCCCGTACAGGTCCTTTTGCACCGACAAAGACACTTACGAGGTACGTTGTTCCTCTTTGCTTGTCCCCTTTGCATTGTGGGCTTATAGGACAGCCTATAAGGAAATCATTGGGATGTCCCTTTATAGACTCATATTTGGAAAGGAATGCCATCTTCCTATTGAGATTCAACATCGAGCTTATTGGGCAAGTAGAAAATTGAATATTGCTATGGAAGATGGAGGGAAAAATTGTATGCTACAGCTCCAAGAATTGCAAAAATTAATAAATGAAGTTTACAAAAATTATGTAATTTATAAATTTAAAATGAAAGCCTTTCACAATATCAAGTTAAACGGAAGAAACCTTTATGAAAATCAAAAAGTATGGCTTTACCATTCTCGATTGAAATTGTTTCCAGGAAAGCTTAGGGGTTGATGGGATGGTCCATTATCACTATTACACTGTTTGATTATGGAGCTGTTTTGATTTCAGATCCAAAGACAAGGAGACAATTCATGGTTAATGGACAAAGGTTAAAATCATACTTGGAGCTTGAACCCCAACCTATGGAAGCAGTGATAGACCTTCTTGAACCAGGGGTTTAGTATAATTTGCTTCCTACCTGGATTTGTTTCTTTCACTTTTTACCTTCATTTTACTAATCTTCCATTTGATCTCTTTTAACTATTTTTCCAGATAATTTTGGGTTTTTAGGAGAATAAACTACGGAAGAAACCATATCAATCACAAGGATCCATGGCAAGATATTGACATACAAAGCACAATAATCAGGGTTAGACTATCCCCTTCCTTACGCTTTTTGCTTCTCTTGCATTAGGGATAATGCATATTTCAAGTGGGGGGCGGGGGAGAAGTTTGGTGCCAAAATTTGTTTCCTTAGATCCTTTCAAATTGGGGGCTAGCATATAATTGTATGAATTTAATCATTCCCATCTTGGAGAATCACTCACCCGGTGTCCTAGCAACATAAGTATAGAAGTTAGGCTTGTGGAGCAGATCAAATACACCTCTTAATGGTATGAACCATGGTCTAGATGCATCAGTTTTTCTTCCAAATGGTTAGGATATCTCATAGGGTGAAGAACAAACAAGAAAATCAAAGGGTTGAAGTACTATCGTCTTAGGGGAATGTCTAGTGAGCCACCCACCATCCACCCAGCAATGAGCAAATCATGTTTAAAGTTTTAATGATGTTAGAAGACTTCTAGGACGTCGTCCGGTCAACACTGAATATGATGGTTCGGTGCCGATAAGGGATGATGGTACAGAACGTCGACGGTGTCGTCGTCCCATGAATGAACCCTAATGGGTCGATGTAACTACAATGCTCAAATGAATGTCCTACGTGTCGTACTTGCAAGCTCTGACTCGAGGGAGACGCCGAGCTCCAAGCTTGGATGGGTCATCGAGTGACGGCGACGATGGCCTCTCGAACCTCATTGGAGCGACGAGGTGACCACGGCCAAACAGAATCAATCCATAGGGCTCGCACGTAACGGACAGTTTCATCCGTACTAGTAAGACACTCAAAGACGTCCTAGTTTTCTCTCAATACCTCGCTCACCTACCTAGCCCGAGCATGGTGGAGTCCAGATGAACTATACTACAAACGATAATTAAACTAGCGACGGGAGAGTACGGTGTGCCTCGTCAGTGTGGCTTGTGGTACAAGGAGTCGTCGACGGTCAGCAGTCGGAGCGGGTTTGATGAAGAGGTACTGGAGAGATCACGGCAGCTCGACGAGCAATGTTGGTGCTGGAGCTCTATATAAAGGTCAGAGAGGAGAGGGACAAGACCAAGGATGAGGCCAGGTGGGCACGTTGGCAAAATGGGTCAAGCAGCCTTGCTTGTTGTGACGGTACGTGGGATTCGTCCTGCGGCAACCGGGATGTTCGGCGTCCACTTGCGGGCGCGAGCTGGAACTAGTCTTTTAGTAGGCCTCCGGCGTCCAATTTTGCATTACGAGATTTTCTCAGATCCCTCCCGAGAAGGGAGAGAATGAGGGATCCCAAGCGATGACCGGCAGGGGCTGCGCTGGCGTCCCGTTCTCGACGGCAGCCAAATTGGGTCAGAACTGCGCGATTCTCAGAAATTCAGCCAAGGCAAATCACCGTCAACTGACATTAGGATGCATGGATGTCCCGTGCTCTGCGGCGGTTGTTCGATCCAGCAGAATGAAGGAGGTAATCTAGAAGGAATCTGTTACAAGAACAGTTTGTTTTTGTTGTTGTTTCTGTTTCAAGATAGGTTTTCTGTTTCTGAATGGATGGCTGAGATAATCACAGGTATGTGACTCTAACTGAATGGTAGTTAAGTGTCCTACCAAGGTGGTAGCCCCATGAGTTGTATAAATACATGTGTGGACCAAAGATAAATCACAGCAACAAGTGTTTTCCTTTCTTTTTCTGTGTGAGTGAGAAGGGGCTCTTGTGTTGTCATCTGGAGTTCTATCCAACACAGAATGCAATCTGCAGAAGTCCCGTTGACGCAGATCGATGGTGACCAGCGGCTATTCTTTGCGCTGCCATATCAGGCTCAACGGCGGCCGAATTTGTTACGGGAGCACAATCTGTGGTCCTTGCAATTAGGGGATAATTGGAGGTGCCTCTAAGTAGTAAAATTTCCAGCTATTGCTGCTCCACGGGGTGGGAGAAGGGGCGTCGTTCAGCAATTCATGTCGGAAAATTGGGGCGAGCACGAAGGTTGACCGCCACCTTCACGGATGCGTAAAGTTGACGATGCTGGGAGGGAATCGTGGGATGGTGTGACCTTGATAGATGATGAGGGTGGAAAGGTGGCGGGAACTCCCTGTCTGATTAATGGAAGTGATTTCCTTCACCTGATCTCCTTCATCTCATCCTCCTCCAATCCTGGCCCTCATCCCTCTTCCTTCTCTCCTTTCCTTTCTTTTCTAGATGGTGAGACCAAGAGAAAACACACGATACTTCTTCCTTCTTCCTGGTCTAAGAACTTAGGGCGCCCATCTCCTCCCTTATATGGGGGGGGGGGGGAATGGGCCCCTAAGTGGGCCTTAAAGGGTCCATTTGGGGAGCCCTTATAAATGGGCTCCCCCTTACAACATAGAAGAAAACAAAAAGATAAAGGGGAAATTAAAGGGGAAATAAGAAGAGAAAAGGGAAGAGGCAAGGGGGGAAGGGTTAGAAAAAGGCCCATCCCCCTCGACGGCAAAATGACGAACGGACGAAAGATGTCGCGAACATGATGAAACACGATGAAAATGGGATGGACGAGAATGGAAAAGAGACAAAAACATGAGAGAGAGAGAGAGAGAGACGAGAAAACGAAAAGGATAACTCGAGCAGCTTCACCCGGTCTTCAACGTCGAGGGCGCGCGGCACAGATGATGTCGATGACGACTTTTGATGGCGTGTGCCATCATTTAATCTCTACTAAGTGAATCTCTCTTGAGGTAAAAAATGGTCATATTTTTCAATTTTTAAGCATAGACTCACTTTCCTTGAGCCACCTTGAAATACCTTCTTGAAAACTATACGAATATCATCTTCACCCATTTTTCCTAGCTTACCCTCACCATTAACCCAATTTAACACATTCTTATAGGTTTCCATCTATTCCCTGCAATTCATAGAATACTATGGTGTGCTTACACCCAGGTTTCTTCTCCTCTTCCCTTTGTGATATCACCATATTATGCTATCTTTTCCTTTGTATACCTCTCTCTGTTTATGTATGCGTCCTCTCTTTTGAGTTCATCTTCATGGTATTAGCTTGGAATGCATTTAATGTTGTATAGTTGATCAACCGTTATCTATTCCCATATTAATCTTACATTTATGTTCACCCCTGTTAAAAAAAACAAAAACAAGAAAAAAACAAAAAAGGAAAGAAAAATATTTTGTGGGGTTTTTCATGTTATCTTGGAAGCATATCTTTTTACTCATTATGAATGTTGATCAAATTATCATCCAGGCTTAGTCGATAACCTCCATCTTCACTAATTTTCTCATACCATTCTACTCTTTTTGTCTATCATGGGAGTAAGATATCTAAGTATTCTAAGCCCATCAGATATCCTTAACATACCTCACCCATTCTTTTGAGCGATTCCTCATTCTCTTCTCTCTTTACATATAGTTAGATAGGAGCCTCGTCACACGTGATTCATGGATACACAATTGATTTTCTGTGTTTACATGAGAAGTGAATAATGACCATCTCTTTCTCTCAAGAGGGACCAAACTTAGTGGGGAACCATCATATGTGAGTGAGTGATGTGAGAAAGTGAGGGAAAGCATTACCTAGATTATAGTATCATACCTGGCGAGAAGTAGGCTTCACTCCTCATGACAACCAGCTCTTTCCAAAATCACAAGGGAGTCTCTCCTAAGCATTCAAGCATTACATAGGTATAATCATACTTAGAGGTGTAATTGATATCATAATTAATTCAGGCTCATGTTGTTAGGACTACAAGGTAAATGTATCAACCAAGAGATTTTAAATGCCATCGCTAATGGAATAGCAATGATTTAAGTTGGGGGGTCTGATTACATCCATTCCCAATACCCTATAAGATTACATTTACATGTTTATCTGCATTAAATTACTCATAATTGCATGTTATCAAACTTAAACTGATTAAATCTATTTTTAGAATGAAATTCTGAATTTTCTGCATTTTTTTGAGATTTTTCTAACCATATATTCTAAAAGAATATTATTTTCGATACAGAATATGATTTTTCTGGGATTCTTCGTCATTAAATTAGGAAAGATATGATTTTTCTAAGTCCAAATATAATGATATGTATTTTTTGGGATTTTATTTTAATTAATATGAATTTTTAAATAGTTTATATTTATTTTAAGCCCTTTTAGTTTCCGCCCCCATGTGTTGTCATTCGATTCGTCTAATGGTGATGAATTATAATTGATTGCAATGATTGGTGACAACAAATCATTAACTGAGTTAATGATTGGCATCAGCCCATCATTTCATCCCGCAATCATTGATTCACGATTCGCGAAGCAATGATTGCCATTATGACTAATGAAAAAATCATATTTATTTGTCTCTACGTAGGGTGATGTGGACGAATAGAAAAAAAGGCCCCCTTTTTTTGCAATAGATGCTATGTCGACCGAGGAGCAAGAGACAAAATTCTTTTTGCTCTCTTTCTCTCTCTCTCTCTCTTCTGATTCAGATGGCGGTGCCGCGGCGCACGCGTGTCCAATAGTAGTTAGGAAAAAAATCCATCGCGTGCTGATGAGTGCCGTGATAAATCCAAAATGATAGTAATATATATGTGCAATTTCAGCTATTTTACGTACTTCTTTATCTTTATCTGGATATATTATCAACATTTATGTTAAGTTGTGAAACATCATGAAACAAAATCATTTTTTTCTAATTTGGAGTTAATTATTATCATTTGTGGGACTAACCCCACTTAACTCAATGAGTTAAGTGGAATGAATCTCACTCTCTTCTTAGTTTATGTGGAAGATGCAGGAATTAGGTGAAACTTTCATGAATAAAGGGGATAATTAAATGAAGAGGAAGCTATTTGGACTAGAGGAGCAGGGTCAGCCACAACCCTGGGCCAAGAAAGAAGGCCCAAAGCAAGACAGTTGGCTCTAGTCTAAAGGCCCACTAAGGAAGCTCCACTAAGCCCACTATGAGAGGCATGTTGGGCCAAAGAAAGGAGGGCAAGGGGAAGGTCCAGTCATGATTATTTATGAATATTTCAGGGGCTTAAATGATGATTGGAGGACAACCTTGGACGTGGATCCAAGCCAGAGAAGAAGATCCAGCCATTCAATCCACAAAGCATCCAAGGGTGGAGACTTAAAGATAACACCTTTAATGCTAATTAAGGAAAGAAGCCTTAAACGTCCAGGGGGTATTTCAAAGGTTCAATGCTGATTGGAGGACCATAATGGACGTGGATCATGACCCTGAAAAGAAGATCTGGCCATCCATTGTATTAAAAATCCAATGGCTCTCCTTTGCTCTCTCTCCCTATATAAACCCCTTCACCCTATTGTAAAATTCATCTTGTGATTCGATCCAAAGTAATGTTTGGTGGCCTAAGTGCAATTGAGTCATAGATCCATTCACCTCAGTGAGTGCCAGGCTGAGCAGGAAGCATCCAGGGCTGAAGAAGCTGGTGGAAAGGAGAAAAATCCTAAAATATAGAAAAATTTCAGAAATTTGTTCTAAAAATAGATTTAATCATTTTAAGCTTGATAACATGCAAATATGAGTAATTTAATACATAAATACGCATAAATATAATAATATAAGGCACTAAAGATGCATGTTATCAGACCCCCCAAGTTAAATCATTGCTAGCCCCTTAGCAATGGCATTTAAAATCTCTTGGTAGATACATTCACCTTATAGTCTTAGCAACATGAGCTTGAAGTTATAATGATATCAATTACACCGCTAAGTACGATTATACCCATGTAATTCTAGAATGCGTATGAGAGACTCCCTTGTGATTTTGGAAAGAGCTGGTGGTCATGAGGAGTGAAGCCTACTTCTCGCCGGGTTTGATACTATAATCTAGGTAATGCTTTCCCTCACTTTCTCACATCACTCACTCACACATGACGGTCCCCACTAAGTTTCCTCCCTCCTAAGAGTAAAAGATAGTCACTATTCACTTCTCAAGTAAACACAGAATATCAATTGTGTATCAAGGAATCACGTGTGATGAGGCTACTATCTAACTATGTGTAAAGAGAGAAGAGAATGACGAATGTCTCAAAAGAATGGGTGAAAGGTATGTTAAGGATGATTGACAGGCATAGAATACTTAAGATAGCTTACTCCCAAGATAGACAACAAGAACAAAATGGTATGAGAGAATATGTGAAGATGGACGTTATTGACTAAGCCTAGATGATAATTTAATCAACATTCATATCGAGCAAATAGAGATGCTTCCAAGAAAAACCCCAATTTTTTTTCCTTTTTTTCTTTCTTTTTTTTTGTTTTTTTGTTTTTTTGTTTTTTTATTTTTTTTATTTTTTTATTTTTTTCTTTCTTTTCTTTCTTTTTTTTTTCAACAGGGGTGAACATAAATGGAAGCTTAGTATGGGAATGGATAATGGTTGATCAACTACACAACATTTGATGCATTCCAGGCTAGTACCATGAAGATGAGCTCAGAAGACAAGACGTAGACATAAACAAAGAGAGTTATATAAAGGAAAAGGTATGAGAGGGTGAATCACAAGGGGAAGAGGAGAAGAAAATTGGGAGTGAGCATATCATAGTATTCTAGGACTAGCGGGGAATAGATGGGCACCTATAAGAATGAGTGAAATTGGGTTAATGGTAAGGGTAAGCTAGGGAAAATGGATGAAGAGGGTACACATATAGGTTTCAAAAGGTATTTCAAGGTGGCTCAAGGAAAGGTCATTCTGTGCTTAAGAATTTGAAATATGACCATTTTTACCTCAAGAGAGATTCACTTAGTGGAGATTTGAAACTTTAGACTCGATTCACTCATTGGTGGGTGGATGATGGTGGCTCACTCGGCATTCCCCTAAGACGATAGTACTTCAACCCTTTGGTTTTCATGTCTGTTCCTCACCCTGCCAGATATCCTAACCATTTGGAAGAAAAACACATGCATCTAGATCATGGCTCATACCATTGAGAGATGTATTTGATCCACTACACAAGCCTAACTTCTATACTCATGTTGCTAGGATACGGGGTGACTGCTTCTCCAAGATGGGTATGATTAAATTCATACAATTATCTACCCCCCAACTTGAAAAGATGTAAGGAATAAAAATATTTTCGGAACCAAAGTTCCCCCCCCCCCCCACTTAAAATATGCATTGTCCCTAATGCAAGAAAATAAAAACAGAAGGAAGATGATAGTCTAACCGTGATTCTTTTGCGTCCGATGTCATTGTCTTGCCATGGATCCTTGTGCTTAGTACGGCTGCCTCCGCGTAATTTATTCTCCTAAAACCAATATTATCTAGAAAGCGAGTCAATGAGATCATCTTGGGTATGTGATAGCCAATTATTTAAAGCAACAAGACAAAAAATATTATTTAAAGCAAATTACTATAAGTGATTATTAAATTGAAAATAAAGAAGCTAGAAGCCCCATAAAAACAAAAGTCATCATGACTATGATACCACTAATCTTGTGTATGAGATTTTCAACACCAATGTGCATAAATTTATATTTCAAGGTTGGCTTTGATATTGATTTGGATAACAATGTAATATATGTATGAAACACATAATTGAAACACAAATACAACCTCATAAAATTTTTTTTTCAAAATCCATGAAGTTGTAATATCAATATGTCAAATATATGTTATCCCCATTCAATTCAACCATATGTTCATTCGTACTCCATAAATATTCAAAGAAAATATTTTTCAAATGGATATCAAATATATGATCATGCCAATTGGTGAAAAATATTTTCTTCAAAGTTATTCTCTCTAGTATTGATTCCAACCCCTTTTTTAAGGTTACTTCTCCTTGCTCAATGAAGACTTTAATTTCATGATCATGTATCTCATCAATAAATTCATCAAAAACTTCAAAACTTTTGCTTATATTCAGAGGTTTATCACAAGACTGATCAATTGAAGTATCATCTTGATTATCCATAAATAATAGCTGAATATCAAAATTATCATCAGAATTACATGAACTATGTGAATCCACATTTTCATCTTTTCTTGAGCATGTATCTCTCCCATGATATTCATCATTAGAAATAACATTTTGATCATCAAAAAATAACATCTGAAAATTATAAGGGTGAAAATTACGCAAATTTTTAGCCCTTGTCGTTGTGAATTTTTGGCTTATGCAATAAAATTTATAAAACTCTACTTAATATGTATAGTGATAAGTATGAGTGTCGTCCAAGGGAGGCAAGTAGGAATTTCAATTTGATTTAATTTTTGGTGTTTTAGATCCTAATTAGAGTGAATTTGATCTTCAATGAGGATCAAGTCACCCTAATTAGGTGAGAATTTAGAGAGGGGGGTAGGAGAGATGGGAAGATTAGAAGAATTAAGAGCTCTAAATTTCCTTCTTTGATCCTAATTAAAGGATCCAAGAAATCATTTAGAGAGGTTGAAAGAGGGTTCTTAAAATGAGTTGGGTTGATTTTTCAGATTGATAATTCAGAACTAAAATGGGGTAAATTGAGACTTCTAAAAATTAAAACTAAATTTTTTTATAATTTTCTTTTGTAATGCAATTGAATGCCCAGGTAAAATTCCTCAATTTCGCCTCTCAATCCTAATCAGGGCTTGTACATGCCGCTCAAGCCAAGCGATTTAGGAGTTCAGACTAGAATGGAGATGAAGAAACAAACAACTTAACCTATTTCATTCAAAATGCACAAAAGTTTGAATACAATGAAAGAAAAAAATACCAAAACTGTTGATCCAGGCTGGGACTCCTCTCTGTCTTGCAGCTGTGATGAAGCACCCTCCAGACTGAGCTCCCCCTCTCGAAATTCAGCTTTTATACTTAGGTTATAGGGTAAAATCACCATTTTACCCCATTTAGTACTTAATATTTATCTATCAATGTAGGCTAGATCTGAATGATCTAACCGTACAGATAGAAAGAGGGGATCAAGACGAACAAATCCATAAAAAAATCATCTCAATCGGACTTCAGGATCAAAAGTTATTAATAAATCAATTTTAAACCAATTTAATCCATTAGATTTAAAATTGATTTATTTATTAGTTTCGTTTTTAAACACGCAATGACGTGTCGCTCTCTCATTGGCTGGCGCATTTTGAATCCTCCTTTTTGCAGAAAAGTCCTTAAAAGCCTGGAATTGCTTTTGGACGCCGCCCAAAAGTAATTGCGTATATGCCCCTGGCGCACTCTCTCTCCTCCGATTTCTCCTAAAACATTAAAAATATATATTAAAAATTGCAATAAAACCCTGAATGATTTTAAATAGGATCTTTACGCCTGCCGTGGCGACCGAGAGGTGTTTTCAGGGTCTTTTTGCAACGAAACGTTGCAAAAAGGCCCCGAAAAGTCTAGAAATTGCATAAATACATTTTTTCTCCTATAAATATGCCCTTTTTTCATAGAATAAATGCATTTCTTCTTGAAATAAATCCCAGAAAATTCCTAAAAATTCGTAAAAATTCTAGAAAATTCTAGAAAATTCCTGATTAATTCCCATGTTGATAAATGTCAAATAAACTTTTTAATGTGCCATTTTCATCCAAAAATAATTATTTCGAGCTTCAATAAATCCTTAAAAATTCATATAATTAACAGAAAATTAGGAAAAATCAGAAATTACTTGGAAGCATTATTTTTGTGTAAATATATGATAACAACCCAAATTTAAGCCTTTTAAATGCATAAATCATGCTAATAACATGAAATAAAGACCGAAATTAGGGTGTTATCATATACCCCCCTACTTAGACATTGCTAGTCCCTTAGCAACATCTAAGTACTTTGCTGAATTATCATCTCTTTCATCCTGTAAGTCAGACAACATGTGTGGAAGTGTTAAGTGTATCAATCACAAGCCGAACTAAAACACTAAATGACATTTTGAGCTCCGACCTTTTCAGGAATGTGGGGTTTCTTTCTCCTTGGCTTGGATGCCTAAGTGGATGAGAAGGAGTGTACTTGTTTCTAGGTATAACGCTATACTCCTCAGGTAAACTCTCTCCACTCATGTGCAGCTGGTCTCACATCTCTAGCGAGCAAGATCACTCTCTCCCGGGTGACGGCCACCTAGTACTTGCCTCTCCATTAGCCTTTTCTCTTTCCTAAGAATAGAAGAAGCCATTTCCTCCTCCTGTTGAGCACAGAATATTGAACACAACGAGAAGAGTACATGATAGAGTTGTGATGGGGGAGAATGAGACTTTGTGAAAGAATTAGGGTGAGCATGAACAATGAGAGATTTATGGTCCAACGGGTGTTGTGCTACCTTGGATAACCTACTCCCAAGATTTTTAGAGGAAGTGAGGGAGATAGAAGAGATGAGACCAATGTGATGATATAGAGAATAAAGACCATCTTGCCCTGAATTGAAAGTCAAAACCAGAAATGGTGCAAGTCAAACCCCTCCTTTCTCTTTGTCTTCTTCTCATTCCTCTTGTCTTTTTTTTCTTTTTTCTTTTTTTTCGAACTCTTTTTTTTTCGCTTCTTTTTTTTTTTTTTTTTTAAACAAAGAGGATAACAACAAATGAAACACTTTCCATGACTTGAATGGTTTTTTAAATATTTTATCACAACCAGCATGAGTGTCTTAACAATCACATTGGTCTATGGAGAAGAGATAGAAGAACGAGATTTAGATGATGCAGAGCGAATTATTGACAGAAAAGATACAAAGAGGCAGTATCGTAGTGATACCGTGGAAAGTGAGATAGACGTACTTGGGAGATAAGCATATCCTCGGTAGCGGAAGCAAGGTGGTGGAGTCAAGTTGTGATGGATATGGCGTGAAGCGTGTGGAACAATAAGGTGAATGAAGTGGTGGATTCCGTGCATAGGACTCGGAGAATGGCTGCTCACTATTTTGGAATGAAAGTAGGCTAATGGGGAGACGAAATGCATAAGTGGGATCGGCTATTAGAGTTGATGGAATGGGGGCTCTCAGTTCACTCGTCACTCCCCTTTGAAGCATAGAGCTTCTACCCTTGACTTTCCATCATCTAATCACCTACTAGACACCCTCCCCAATTTGAAATTGAATCCACATCGCCCAAAATCACTTGTGTTGCACCTCAACATGTTCTTGATCCGCTCTAGGAGCCTAACTTCTCCACACTTGTTCCCAAACCATTGGATGAAAGAAAATTAATTCATGACTGTGCATGCTAAAGATTGTTTAATAAAAAAAAACAGGTTCAATTCATGTAGAATTCTGTAAAATTAAATGCATGAACCATAGTTTGTCACCTAAAATGAACTATCTCCCCCCCATTAAAACCTGCATTGTCCTCAATGCAAAGCTACTAAAATCATGAAGAATAAAATTGAGGTTAGAGGGGCAAACAGTGATATGGAGGATATGGGGCCCTTTAGCATTGTGAACAAGAGATCCTGGCGATAACTCGGATTTGCTGAATTACATACTCCCGCAACCTGGTCAAAGTTACCACAAGAGATGCAACAAAAGTGAGGAGCTATAATAGTAAAAGAAAATAATGCAAAGAAAAATGAATCCTAAACGTAATGAAAAGAAAATAAATCTTATTGATGCTCTTAAGTAGAGGGTGATGTCGCTTCTAAAGAAATGTCTTCATTAGGGGTGCGGCTCGTGTTCAAGGAAGGGTTTCAAACGCTGCCCATTGACCTTGAATTCAGCTCCATGTGTTGGATCTCGAGCGAGAACAGACCCATTGTCGAAATGTTGACATACTACATAAGGTCCATCCCATCTTGATTTAAGCTTTCCTGGAAACAGTTTAAGTCGAGAATTATATAACCATACTTTTGGCCATGGGCAAAACCTTCCTGTGTATGTGTTGATCATGGAATGCTTTCATCTTGGCTTTTTAGATGCGTGAATTTTCGTATGCCGTTCACGCAACTCCTCCAACTCATGCAGTTGCAATGGCGATAGTCACCTGCATCATCTAACGATACGTTAAGTTTCTTGATAGCCCATAAAGCACGATGTTCGATTTCTAAAGGGAGATGACAAGCTTTTCCAAACACCAACCTGAATGGCGACATTCCTAACGGGGTTTTATATGCCGTCCGATATGCCCATAATGCATCCGGCAATTTGCTCGACCAATCATTTCCATTAGGGTTAATAATTTTCTTCCAGATTTTTATTTCTCTATTGGAGACTTCCACTTGGCCATTGGCTTGAGGATGATACGGAGTGGTAAGCCGATGATGAACTCCATATCGTTTTAACAACTCTTTAAAGACTTTGTTATTGAAATGAGTTCCACCATCGCTAATAATGGCTCGTGGGCATCCAAACCGAGAGAAAATATTATCCTTGACAAATTTAACAACTTCTTTATGATCATTTTTCGTGTTGGTATGGCTTCTACCCACTTAGAGACATAATCTACACCTACCAAAATATATTCATAGCCCAAAGAAGGAGGAAAGGGTCCCATGAAATCAATGCCCCAAAGATCAAACAACTCAACTTCAAGGATAGGGTTTAAAGGCATAGCGGCATTGCGACTTACATTGACCACCGCTTGACATCGAATGCATCTCTTGCAGAATTCATATGCATCCCGATGAAGATGAGGCCAATAAAATCCACATTGTAGGACCTTATGTGCCGTTATCTTGGAAGCGTAGTGTCCTCCGCATAAGGATGAGTGACATGATTCCAAGACTCTCCATTGTTCATCCTCGGTATACATCTCCTAAAAATTTGATCGACGCCTAATCTAAATAATTCAGGCTCATCCCAATAGTAATACTTGATATCCTTAAAAAACTTTTTTCTATCATCATAATCCCAACCTTGAGGCAATTGCCCGATTACTAAGTAGTTTACTATATGAGCATACCAAGGCAATTTCCGTGTAGAAATTTCTAAAATATGCTCATCAGGAAAAGAATCTGTGATGGGAGTTAGGGCTGGCAATGATAGGCGGGAGAGGTGATCAGCCGCACCATTATCCACTCCCCGCCTGTCTTTAATTTCAATATCGAATTCTTGCATAAGTAGGATCCATCTCATTAATCTAGGTTTTGTCTCTTTCTTACTTAACAAATGTCTAAGTGCAGCATGATCTGAAAAGATTATAATCTTACTCCTATTAGGTAAGATCGAAATTTATCCAAAGCAAAGACGATTGCAAGTAATTCCTTCTCTGTGGTAGAGTAATTTACCTGAGCGCGTCGAGAGTCTTACTTGCATAATAAATAGCTGTCGGTTTCTTGTCTTTGCGTTGTCCCAACACAGCTCCCACTGCATAATCTGAAGCATCACAAAAAATCTCAAAGGGTTCACTCCAATTTGGAGCTTGTAAGATGGGAGCCGTAACTAATGCTTCTTTAATCAAATTAAAAGCCAAATTGCATTCATCATTCAAAATAAGTTCTTTGTCTTTAGATAGAAGCAAAGTGAGAGGTTTAGCCACTTTGGCAAAATCTTTAATAAACGACGATAAAAGCCGGCATGGCCCAAAAACCCTAAGTTGCTTTAGGGTCGATGGAAGTGGAAGCTCCTTGATGATCTCGATCTTTGCCTTGTCCACAGCCAGCCCTCCTTGCTGATATGATGACCTAAGACGATCCCCCTGTCCACCATAAAATGGGATTTCTCCCAACTGAGCACTAACTTGTTTTCTTCGCAAATCTGTAACACTTTATCCAAGTTAGACAAACAAGACCCAAAAGATTCACCAAACACGGAAAAGTCATCCATGAAAACTTCAAGACATGTACCAATTAAATCAAAAACATTGCACTCATACACCTTTGAAAGGTTGCTGGTGCATTACAAAGTCCAAATGGCATTTTTCTAAAAGCAAATGTTCCTAAAGGACATGTGAACGTAGTTTTATCTTGGTCACTTTCATGAATGCTAATTTGATTATATCCTGAGTACCCATCCAAGAAACAATAAAAACTCTGTCCAGCTAATTTTTCAAGTATTTGATCAATGAAAGGTAGAGGTTAGTGGGCTGGTTTTGTTGCTAGATTTAACTTTCGGTAATCTATGCATACTCGCCAACTCGATGCTACCCTCGTCTGGATCTCTTCTCCATCCTGATTCTTTTGGACAGTAATCCCTGTTTTTAGGTACCACATGAATTGGACTCACCCACTTACTATCTGAAATTGGGTAAATGAATCCTGCTTTCAGCCATTTGGTAATCTCCTTCGACACCACATCGTAAAGATAAGGATTTAATCTACGTTGATGCTGAACTGATGGTTTGGATCCTTCCTCGATAAAAATTCTATGCTGACAGATATCAGGACTAATTCCCTTGATGTCGTCTATGGTCCATCCAATAGCGCTCTTATGCTGTCGTAAGACATCTAATAGGTTAACTTCCTGCTCTAAAGTGAGGGTTGAAGAGATAATTACTGGATATGTCTTTCTTGGACCTAAAAAAACATATTTAAGGTGAGAAGGAAGAGGTTTCAATTCTAATTCTTCAGTGGGCGTAGATCTGTAGTTATTCATGTTTTCACCCTTCATTTCACCATGGTCGTCCTTCTCCCCCTCATAGGCACTCTCATTCACCGCCATCACCTCATAGATTACTTTCCCTATAACATGGCATTCATCATTTTCATCATCTAGGAACATGTATAAATGTCTTCCTGGCTACTATTGGGATACTTCATCAATTGAGAGATTGGTAACTCAACCTCTTCTTTTCCCATGCAATTTGATTTTTCCTGCATTCCAATCTGTGTTCACTCTTGCGGTAGCTAGGAATGGCCGTCCTAAAATATCGGTGCATGACTAATTTTTCCTGAAATTTTTACATCCACTACTATAAAATCGACAGGAAATGAACACTTTTCTACTTTCATCACCACATCCACCAACTGTCCACACGGTCTTCTAATTGATCCGTCCGCTAACTGCAATTCTAAATTTACAGGTTGTAATTCACCAAATTTAAAAGTCTCAAGTAGGGCCTTAGGCATGATATTCACACTTGCTCCTGAATCAAGTAAAGCTTTGGTGAATACTTCCCCCCTAATTTCGCATTTGATCACTGGTGCTCCCGGATCCTTGCGCTTTTGAGGTAATTCATGCAGAAAAATTGAACTAATATTCTCAGAAAGTTGAATCCTCTTTTGCTTCCTAGGAGGTGTACACAGGTTTTTCACAAATTTGGAATAATCAGGGATGTACTGGATCGCATCTAAAACAGGAATTTCGACCGTAGCCTCTTTCAAATACTCAAGAAGTGGGCTGTCTTTCGATTTTTCTTTCTTCGCTTGTAAGGCACTAGGGAAAGGGATAGGTGGGCAATATGTTTTGGGGTTGGGTTCCTTTTCCAGATTTTCCTCTACCCCTTCATCCTCATCCTTTTCTACTTCCTCTAACTTATCCTCCACTTCATTTCGTTTCTCTATAGCTGCAAATGGATTAGCCAACTCTTTCCCACTCCTAAGTTTTGATATAGCACTCAGCTCTCCTATTTCTTGTTGTTCAGTCAATGCATGCATGTCATGAATATGCTCATTAACTACACTACACATGTCATCAACATAAAGTAAATTGCTAGGATTAATACAGGCCTGAGTAGGGAGTTTACCTGATTTGGCGCCCATCTTCATAGGGTCTTCACACGTACCTTGCGGTGCTCCCCCGTGCGCAAATTGTTGACCGCTGTGAAGGCAGATCTCTGCCTTGAGCTTCTCCATCTCCCTCCGATGCCTCTCCTCCATTTCTTGAGATAGCTTGAGCAGCCTCTTTTTGTCTTCTTGCTCCTCGATAACCTTGGTGAGAGTCGCATTAGTGGGATCTGAAAAATTTCGGTAAGGTTGATAATGTTGTTGGTGTTGGGGATTGTTCGCCTTGGATTGGAACTGTTGTTGGGGTGGTCGGTTGTTGTTGTTCCATCCCTGTCCTCCTAAGTTTCCTCTAGTTCCCCATTGGACATTGCTCCCTTCTTGCCTGCCTATAGCATTCACTTCTGATATCATAGGGCATTCTTCTCCGGTGTGGCTATCACTTGAGCACATTTCACATCGATTTATTTGGTTGGGTGCTCTTCCGCTATTCTGACCTTGCCATAGTGAGATTATTTTTTCATTCATCTTTTCCATGGCTTTTCCCATCATTACACCTATCTGTTTTTCAATTCTATCCATAGTAATCTGGGGTTCAACCCCTCTAACATCCAACAGTCCACCTTTCCGAGGGGTAACCCTAACATGATCGGAGGCATCTTGGTGATAGGCTAAATTATCGGACATTTTTTGTAGTAGTGCCATAGCTTCATCTTCATACATGTCAGCTATTGCTCCTCCACTCGAGATATCAACTCTGCCTCTCTCCACATCATTTAAGCCTTCATAGAAAATTTGCACTAACTCCCATTTTTGAATGCCATTGTGGGGGCACTTCCTAATGAGCCCCATCAATCTCTCCCATGCTTCGCTAAATGTATCATTTCCCTGCTGAAAATTTCTAATTTCTCTTCTGAAAGAATTTGTCCTAGCCACTGTATAATATCTTTTTAAGAAGCTCTTCTCCATATCATTCCATGATTCAAAATTTGTTCCCAATGTTCTAAACCAATCCTTGGCTCTATCCTTAAGGGCATGAGGGAATAGTTTCATTCTCACAACTTCCTTTGAAATTCTGGGGTAAGTGCAACTATCACATGCTTCATAAAATTTTTCTAAGAAGTCATAGGGCTCTTCGTTTGCCTTCCCCAAAAAGGACGGTAATAGCTGAAATTGGTGTGGATCGATTCTAAACATCACATCTTCTCCAATCGGGGCAGATATCCTGGTTAAGATGGGGGTTCTGCTGGTGTGGAATACTCTCTAATCCTCCTCCGTCCATCGTTAACTACCTCAGGGTTTCCTATTCCATTACCTATTGGGTCCATTGTGCAGGTCTAATCAATATCTCCTCTACAAATGTGGGTTCGGTGAAAGACGACTCGGGTGTGGTGGAATCTACTACAGGGGGATTTCTGTCACTGCTCCCTGATTCAAATCCAGACCGAAGCTTCATACAAAACCACTAATTCAAACACAACACTCGTTAGTCGTTAAAAACTAAATACCGTCTTAAATCAAAATCAATAATAAGGAGACTTAACAAACTCGTGAGCAACAATTAACCACTGTGTTTACAAATAAAAATATGTTGAATTCCTAAGTGTTGCCTCCCCGGCAACGGCGCCAATTGATAAGCCGAAAATAGGGGTGAAAATTACAAATTTTTAGCCCTTGTCGTTGTGAATTTTTGGCTTATGCAATAAAATTTATAAAACTCTACTTAATATGTATAGTGATAAGTATGAGTGTCGTCCAAGGGAGGCAAGTAGGAATTTCAATTTGATTTAATTTTTGGTGTTTTAGATCCTAATTAGAGTGAATTTGATCTTCAATGAGGATCAAGTCACCCTAATTAGGTGAGAATTTAGAGAGGGGGGTAGGAGAGATGGGAAGATTAGAAGAATTAAGAGCTCTAAATTTCCTTCTTTGATCCTAATTAAAGGATCCAAGAAATCATTTAGAGAGGTTGAAAGAGGGTTCTTAAAATGAGTTGGGTTGATTTTTCAGATTGATAATTCAGAACTAAAATGGGGTAAATTGAGACTTCTAAAAATTAAAACTAAATTTTTTTATAATTTTCTTTTGTAATGCAATTGAATGCCCAGGTAAAATTCCTCAATTTCGCCTCTCAATCCTAATCAGGGCTTGTACATGCCGCTCAAGCCAAGCGATTTAGGAGTTCAGACTAGAATGGAGATGAAGAAACAAACAACTTAACCTATTTCATTCAAAATGCACAAAAGTTTGAATACAATGAAAGAAAAAAATACCAAAACTGTTGATCCAGGCTGGGACTCCTCTCTGTCTTGCAGCTGTGATGAAGCACCCTCCAGACTGAGCTCCCCCTCTCGAAATTCAGCTTTTATACTTAGGTTATAGGGTAAAAATCACCATTTTACCCCCATTTAGTACTTAATATTTATCTATCAATGTAGGCTAGATCTGAATGATCTAACCGTACAGATAGAAAGAGGGGATCAAGACGAACAAATCCATAAAAAAATCATCTCAATCGGACTTCAGGATCAAAAGTTATTAATAAATCAATTTTAAACCAATTTAATCCATTAGATTTAAAATTGATTTATTTATTAGTTTCGTTTTTAAACACGCAATGACGTGTCGCTCTCTCATTGGCTGGCGCATTTTGAATCCTCCTTTTTGCAGAAAAGTCCTTAAAAAGCCTGGAATTGCTTTTGGACGCCGCCCAAAAGTAATTGCGTATATGCCCCTGGCGCACTCTCTCTCCTCCGATTTCTCCTAAAACATTAAAAATATATATTAAAAATTGCAATAAAACCCTGAATGATTTTAAATAGGATCTTTACGCCTGCCGTGGCGACCGAGAGCTGTTTTCAGGGTCTTTTAGCAACGAAACGCTGCAAAAGGCCGAAAAGTCTAGAAATTGCATAAATACATTTTTTTCTCTTATAAATATGCCCTTTTTTCATAGAATAAATGCATTTCTTCTTGAAATAAATCCCAGAAAATTCCTAAAAATTCGTAAAAAATTCTAGAAAATTCTAGAAAATTCCCTGATTAATTCCCATGTTGATAAATGTCGAAATAAACTTTTTAATGTGCCATTTTCATCCAAAAATAATTATTTCGAGCTTCAATAAATCCTTAAAAATTCATATAATTAACAGAAAATTAGGGAAAAATCAGAAATTACTTGGAAGCATTATTTTTGTGTAAATATATGATAACAACCCAAATTTAAGCCTTTTAAATGCATAAATCATGCTAATAACATGAAATAAAGACCGAAATTAGGGTGTTATCACATGTATCTCATCAATAAATTCATCAAAAACTTCAAAACTTTTGCTTATATTCAGAGGTTTATCACAAGACTGATCAATTGAAGTATCATCTTGATTATCCATAAATAATAGCTGAATATCAAAATTATCATCAGAATTACATGAACTATGTGAATCCACATTTTCATCTTTTCTTGAGCATGTATCTCTCCCATGATATTCATCATTAGAAATAACATTTTGATCATCAAAAAATAACATCTGAAAATTATAAGTATCACCAAAGGGGCACAAAATATTCTCATCAAAATATTCTTTTGTTGAACATATATCATTTTCATAAGTTTTATCCATAGAAGGAACATCTGAAAGTAGAAATTAAACGTTCAAAGTTTCAACAAAAGGAGATGAAATAGTTTCATCTTTATGTTCAAAAACTTCCTTTTCTTCATTTGAGATCATATCACTTGGAATAGAAATTTCATTATCAACCACATGATTAGAAATCTCAACACAGTTGCTTGTATTAAATTCAACCAAATCTTCTTCAAAGTAATCCTCATCTGATTCTTCACAATATGAATATGGTCTAGCAAAAAAAATCTCCAATTTTATCTTGTTAATTTTTCTTGTGAAATAAAATACCTCAATGTCACTGCATTCTTCGAATAATCTCGATAATAAAGAATTGACATCATCTAAAAAGTTCCTAATTTTTTCATAGTATTCTCCTTTCTTGTAAATGTCAATTTCAGGAAATATATTTCTAACCATATTATGAAGTACTCTCATTTTGAAAATACATTTATATTTAAATTCCTCATTGTACTTCTTAAAATATTCTATTAAATATTGATCACTTTCATCCGAATCATCAAGTTGTGAAATTCTATTTTGAATCGATGCATACTCATTATACACACTTTTAGAATATTCATGCATTTGGCTACAATGACAAGATTGAAGATGATGACAATAAGAAGATTCATGGTTTTCAAAATCTCTAGGGACATTAGTAAAATTTTGTCGAGAGGAATGAAAATCAACATGAAATGGTTCACGTAAACGTGGATCCAAATTTCTTTCATATATCCTATTCTGAAATTTATAATATTGATTCGGAAGATTCGAAATCATAATATGCTATCAAACACAAAATTCCAAAAAGACATCTAAGAGTTATCTTCAGCATTTGGAAAAAAATTCATACCTGAGAATGATGATTTCCTCGTCCTTTTCATACTTAATAACCCTTAGAAGATATTAGTGTAAAAAAA
This sequence comes from Wolffia australiana, assembly GCF_029677425.1. Classification (NCBI taxonomy): domain Eukaryota; kingdom Viridiplantae; phylum Streptophyta; class Magnoliopsida; order Alismatales; family Araceae; genus Wolffia; species Wolffia australiana. The sequence goes on along the minus strand of NC_135839.1, from coordinate 11,629,690 downwards.
GTTACCAGAAAGAAAAAAAATCCCTAATGGCCACCGTTCCCCGGCAACGGTGCCAATTGATAATCTCAATTTTAGGGTTAAAATTCGTCGTTGGTGATTGAGATTATTCAATAAAATATATTTGACCGTACTTGAAAATACGTAGTTAGTGATGAGTACGGATCGTCTCCACAGGGAACGATGATTAAGGAATTACTTTCTTAAACTAGTGATGATCAATGAGCAATCGACAAAAACACAATTCAAGGATATGAGTGAGTGATATCGATTAAGAAGTACTTAATTTATATGTTAATTTAACTTAAATAAAAGAGTAAGTGATTGTGACGGACACGATAATGAACTATGGTATGAACGAGGATAGTGGTTGGATATGGAATGAATGCGATGGCAAGGATGGAGAGATGAGAGAGTGGGGCGTAAGTGAGTGAAGTGATAAATGAAACGTTGATAAAAAAACTATAACTATGATAACGATGATGTTGGGAGAGAAACAACGTGGCTTAAGACACCTACCTTAGATCCTTACGTTCCGCCAGGATCACGGTGATTTGCGAGTGCCGGTAAGCTCCCCCTCTTCTCTTTTGTCTCTTCCACACACCCAAGACACCAAGAACACTCTTGATGGATCTCCAAACTCACTCTCTTTCAATCAGCCCACAAAAGTGGGAAGCAAGTTCAAGATGGTTTTTACAATGATCCAGGCCTCTATTTATAGATTAGAGGGTATGGAGAGAAAGAGGAGGGGAAGATGAAAAGTTATGGCCATTGGAAGTTGAAGCAATCCTAGCCTTTAATTTCTTCTCTCTCTTCATCAATGTCATCAGTTTGTGCCTGTTAAGAAGTCAAAGCACTCGGTATTCTGTGGCTTTTCGTATTCCGTGGCTTTTCATATTCCATGCCTTTTTGTATTCCGCGGCTTTTCATATTCCATGGCTTTTCGTATTCCGTGGCTTTTCGTATTCCACGACTTTTCATATTCCGTGCCACATGTACATGTCAAAAGGACAAAAAACAAAGAAAAAATCTCTTTCTCAATGCTGATGTGGCGGCGCATCCGCACGCCACGTCATACTATGCCATAAAAAAAACCAAAATACTTAAAATTTCATATTAAATCAAATAAAAGCCCAAAAAATATGTATAAATATATTTTTTGAATCAGAAAAATCATATCTTTCCAAATTTAATATCCAAAAATTCCATAAAAATCATATTCTTTCTCAAAAATTATATTATTTTAGAATATACTATTAGAAAAATCCTAAAATATAGAAAAATTTCAGAAATTTGTTCTAAAAATAGATTTAATCATTTTAAGCTTGATAACATGCAAATATGAGTAATTTAATGCATAAATACGCATAAATATAATAATATAAGGCACTAAAGATGCATGTTATCAACAACCTCGCGGTGACTCCCCGTGCTGTCCCTGCTTGGATGACCCCGTTGCCGCTCGGCGGCCCCCATACCGGGCAGACGTCGCCCTCTCTGTCTGCGGACGCCCGCCCTCTGCCCCGCGCGACAGTGGCCGTCGTGTCTTGTTACCAGCCGCTGGTGCTCGAGTGCTTCGGTTACCACTCTCCCGCCTCTCTCCTGGCGGACGACGTTCTCTCTCTCTCTCTCTCTCTCTCTCTCTCTCTGTGGACTCCTGCGCCCCACCACCGTGCGACCATGGTCTTCGTGCCCTGCTCCTGGCCACCGGTGCCCGTGCGTCTCGCCCCTCTGCACACAGTCGCTAGCGGCCCCGCGCGCCCGTGATCATCAAGGGTTGGCCACCTGTTTCTGTTGACTGGTTGTGTGTCGACTGGCGCGTGCAACTGTTGACTGGCTAGAGCTACTGGCGTGGTATTCTCTCGGGTGTTCGACATTGACGGAGCGCTTAACCAGGTTCCCTCTCGACTCGTCTCCCCTTTGAATTTCAAGTATCATTATTTCCTTCTGTACTGTCTTCCGCTATCGTATTCTGCTACCGCCTAGTTCATTGACGTTGGATAGGTTAGCCACCCCATTCGAGAGATAGAATTTCTTTGAGATTGACGAACAGGTTATAGTCGTCAAGGCTGAACTCCTGCGGGCCGTCAAACGCCCTCACGTCGAGCTCGATCGTGAGATCTCGCGGGTCACTTGGAGTCGACCCGGATCTAATCGTCCCCTTTGGATTTACTGAACCGCCGCCCCTCCATCGGCCCGTCCTCGTCGCTCTAAGAAGAAATTTGAACGTGCATTCATCTTCTTAATCGTCATGCATCGTGCATCGTTGTGACGTAATACGAGCCGTCGATCCCAGCCGTCCGTATTACATCATTAATGCTTTTAGGATATTTTTATGGAATTTTCGGAGTTTGAATTTTTGGAGAAAAGTAAGAGTCAAATGTTGAAGACAAAGTGCTTGATAAAATGTCTCAACGAGTAAATGCATTTTATAGCTTTTTAATAAGAAACGTTAATGAAATTTTATAGTTATTTTCTCTTGATATTTATGTAAAATAGGAATTATATCTTCACAATTTTATTATATATTTTTTAGATCGGTTGTTTCAAAATCATTTCGTCAACATGCGTACCAAGTGTTCGACAAAATGCTCGAAATAATTTTTTTGTTTTTTTTCTTGAGATTGAATTACTTCGATTTTGAGATCTGGATTGAGGCTGATTCCTCAATCCTTTCTCTATACTAAATCGTTTATCAATTGAAATTATTGAGATTAAGCTTACTTACCAGAATTCCTCACCGTTTGAGGGTCCCTAATGGCTTCAGATCTTCATGCGGTGGTGTCGCCTTTCAGGTAAGTATTCCTTGACCTTTCTTCGAATAGCTCCCTCTTTTAGATCTCCCTTCAGGTCGCGGACCTGTCACGACCGACGACTGAGATAACTGAACAGAGAAGAGATGGAAATCGCGCTCTGCCGTGCATAACAAACATTGATTTTATGGTTTAAAATTCAGCGGTGAAAGATCCGCATTCAGGGCTATACAATGAGATTTTATAGTCTAGAACTTCTCTAAAGTTTCCCTACGGCGATGTGGGATCATTTCTCTTCACTTTTCGGCGGCGAGACAGTGGCGATTTGCCTCCTTGTTGCCGGAATTCGGTCGCTGGAGACGAAGAGTGTGACTAAAAGAGGCATTAGATCCTCGGTGATTCACTGCCATTGGATCTTCTGTTAGAGGGTGATAACTTGCAAATTAACAAGATTAATTAATAAATTTTATATTATATTTATGTGTTTTAATGACTATATTTCCATGTTATCATATTAAAATAAAGATAGATCATTTAACCTTTCATTTTATTATTAATTCTGATTTTTTATCATTTTTTTTATGGAATTTAACTTCATTTCAGTGAAGAAATATTTTTTACAGGGTTTTAAATACTTGGCTAAAGGTTGGTAAGTGTTTCCATGATTTTTCTGGAATTTTTCATATTTTTATATAATTTTTTGACCATTATATAGCCAAGAAATGATTTTTACATATTTAAATAACACATATATTATTTATTTGGCATTTATAATATATTTAAATATTTACTAAGGAGTATCCACGTCATTCGCCCGGGCGAATAAATGGATATATTTATTTAAATAAGAATAAAGAGAGAGAGAGAATGAGTGGTTATTATTATATAATAAATAGAGAGAAGAGAGAGAGAAGAATAGTCAACATAAGCGGCTATGATTTAAAATATATAAAAGAGAGAAGAGAGAGAGAAGAATAGTCAACATAAGTGGCTATGATTTAAAATATTTAAAGAGAGAAGAGAGAGAAGAATAGCGGCTTATGATTTAAAATAAAAGAGAGAAGAATGGTCAAAGATTACGGCTAAGATAATAAAAAAATATATATATTTTTAAAAAAGACCTTATGTCCTTTTCTTTTGTTTTTATTATTTCAGGGTGACGTGGAGAATTCCTAGCCGTTCAAATGACGAAATCACTTGCCAATGATTGCGGGCGGACGACGCGCACAACAACGGCGTGATCCGAGAAAGCGGAAAACGAGAAATAATCATGCTAGCCAATCAAAACGCGCCATTTCCAAGCTTATTGGAGGAGAGATAAATAAATCCAACGGCTCAGATTTTTTCTCACTAAAACCTTGATATCTTGAGATCTACATGTCCGATTGGGCTGAAATTTTGAGGGTAGGTTCGTCTTTTCCCCCTCTACAATCCAGACGGTTGGATCTTTAAATGGAGTTCTGGAAAAGGGCGAAAATCACTTTTGGACGCTCTCCCCAAGCAATTGGCCAGGAAGGACACAGGAGGCATTCTGGAAGTTGTCAGATCTGGATCTCTTTATCGAATTTGTAAGTTTCTGAATTGTATTTGATCATCTTCTAGAACGATTCGAAAACGCCTTGGCATGGGCGAAATGTACATGCCCTAGATTCATGTTTTGAATGCATCAGCACTTCTTGTGATTTGGATTCGAGATCTGACTTTTGATAATTAATTCTTAATCATTTTAGGACATTTCTGCTTCATTACATTTTTAATTTAGGGTCGAAATTGGGGCTTTCCCCAATTTCTTTACTTTCTCTCTCTAGGTTAATTTGATTTGTTTCTCTCTCTAGATTTTGGTTTTTATTGTTTAGGAATTTAATTTAATATATAAAAAACCCAAAAATAAAATTTGAACCGAAAATTCATCCATTTTGAACTCCAATTCAAAAATCACTTTCTTGATTATTAAATTCCCAATTTTAATTCTGAAAATTATTATAAATTTTATTAAATTGGGAAATTAATAATTTATATTTTTATGAGCTTAAAATAATAATAATATTCTTATCTGGAATTATCTGACCGAAATCAAAATTAAGTTTTACTTAATTTTGATTATTTTAAGAATATTATTTAATATTAATTGAATTAAATATTGCAAAATTCAAAATTTCTTGACTTGATTCATAAACATTGTTTGAAAATTCTGAATTGTTGCCTCCTTGCGGATCGACCCCTTGCTTGCTCTATATTCTTATTTAGTAATTAAGGGAATTATAAATTTATTGCATAAGTCTAAAAAGCGCAACGACCACGTAATTTTACGTGATTTTTCGGCTTATCAGAGGGTTCAACGACTACGATTAAATCATAGCCATTGACCCTCTTAAGATCCGGTGGACCCTTCTTCATCAGCAGCGCTACGTCAGCTTCCGCTGTCTGCGTGTCCCTTGCTGATTCGTCCATGTCATTGTTTCATGATGAGCTGTCACCTGCAATAAAGGAAAAGAAAGAAAAAGAGACTAAAAGATGAAGTTGACTGTTCAATCCTTCGTAGGAAGATCAACAGTCAAAATTGTAATATCCTTTTTAATAAAGCCCGAACCATGGGCTTCGGGCCGAGTAGGCTCGAAGTCGGTCGGGTTTGCTTTTATGTTTCTTAAGATTGCGGCCCAATGGACCGCGATCCTACTCTCGTTCACAGGTGGCTCGGCCCAATCTCTTAAAAAAATGATGTTATGGCAATTCCATATTGCTGGTTTTAAGAGATGCAAACAATATATATATATTTCCCAATTCCTAGATTAGTGAATTGAAATAAATTCACTTACCTAGGGCATTGGCTGAGAATACATTGGGGGCCGCTTTGTGGGGCCTGGCCTTGGCTGTGCTGCTGCGGGTGCCGCCTGCGGTTGCTGCCCTGGCTGCGCCTTAGGCTATGGCTGCGGGTGGCGCCTGTTGTGCGCCTACCTTGGCTGTGCCCCCTAGGAGCCCATATTTATTTCTTATACTTATATTTATAATTTTATTTCTCTTTTATTATTTGTTATTTGTTTATTTTCTTCCTATTTCATTAATGAATTTTACACTACTTTTTATTAATGCAAAAACTCATTTAATTCATGACATTTTACATCATGACTGAATAACTGCATGAAAATGGAATTTAACATACAAATTCATGTTCATTTCATTATTTGACTTCATTTACCCTTAAGAAATGTTGATTTGCAAGCATGATTAATGACTTGTCATCTAACATAACATACGATCCCATCTTGACAACTCAGTCAACTTTGTAAACTTCTTGGTGCACCCGATCTGAGATTGTTTTGATTTTCATGATTAGGAATTCGTAAATCATAGTTAAAGTAAAACTTTGCATCCATAAGATATCTTTAGTGTCTGCTGTTAAAGGACCCACTTACATAACCATGATGTAAATCAACATGATTGAAAGTTTGGTATAATACCATTTGGGGTTTCATACATAACAGTTTAGTGCACTCTTTCTAAAAAATAGTACTAAATATCCTTAGTATCTCACTCTAATGTCAATAGGATAAGCCATACTCATCATATTAATGAGTTTATATAGGGATATTCTATCTTGATCCTTTGAAGTCCTAGGTTATTATCTTCCAAATAGGAATATTGAGTACAAGTACTTGATGACTAGTGATCTTCGTATGATGATGTCATCATAATCACTAAGTTTGATGATATTCATGTACTTCATTATAAGCATCACACACACACACACTATAACGAATACATTGAATTAATGAACATGGAACAGGAGATGAAATGTGTAATTTGGTTGGTGGAAACATTTATTTCCATAAGTATACAAATCGTCTTAGCTTGGTTGCAACAAAGAGTTAATGAAAATGATTGAGTAGTTCAAATATGATCTCTCACCTCTAATTAAGTGGAGACAGATCAGAGAAGACAATCAGATGAAGACAATGGGATATCATAAAATAGATATCTAATTATTTCCAAATACATCACTACGAACAGGGATGACAGATTAGGGTTTGATATTTGACCATACTTTAAGTTGTCCTAGGAGCATCAATGGCATATGAGATAAGCTTTGATAAGAGAGCCAATATACTATATCATATATTCTAGAGTATAAGGTATTGCTTAGCTTCTAGATATTGGAAAATGTTTCATTCATTTTTGAACGTGTAAGTATTTTTAAAAAAGTAGAACTAAAAAATGTTCTTGAATGGGCTTTGAATGAACAAATTATTTGCAAACAGGAGGTAGTTATTTCTTGCCATATTGTAAGGAAAAATTTGGTGATACTATGGAAATCTGGATCAGGAGGAGAGGTACATCGTCAATGCTTCAATGAAAGTAGACTTTTAAAAGTTTTTTTATGTTATCTAAAATTGCCTACATGCCATTCGATTGGTGGTGGTAGTGATTTGGTTTCGCGATGCATGTGCCATTTGATGCTTGCAATTTTAGATTGACTTAGAATGTGGAATGTGTTGCAAATGTTTTGGTTGCATGCTGCTAGGGACTAATGTGGAGATGGGCACATTAATAGAATAATTATAGGAGCAAGTGCAAGTGAGCATAGAGAAAGAGCCTTGAGGCCTTCCAATTCATCTACTATAAGCTGTCATATAAAGAGATATTGGTCTCTCTTCATAATTTGAGGTCTTAATAACCTTTATATTGATGTTTCAAATTTATTTATGCGCTCTATGGGAGGGTACTGATAATATCTAAATTAGAGAGAATTATTTATCAAAGAATGGCTCTTTGTTAAATATTGATGAGCCAAACTAAACATGAACTAGAAATGTTTTACAGTTCATTCGTTAAAAAAATGATGTTAACTTGCGGTTGAAACGCAGACTTCTCATCCCTATTGGAACCCCTTGGTTTTGGAATCAACATATGAATTGGGTAAAATTGATGTTTGATTAATTAATCTATATGTTGATTTATAGATTAGGTTGTTGAATAAAGGTTACTGAGCAATTAGAATTTTTAACTAAATTGATACATGGGTCTAGAATGTCATATGAAAATGGTCTTTTGGAAGCCAGAAGATATACTTTGAGTTTTAAATTTTCATGAATATATACGCTGAAAATTCTCCTTACTTAAAAATAGTTAAAAATTTCATAAAGCCATAATTAATGGAAATATATGTGGTTGGCAATCTAATCACACATTACATTTCTCGCTCATTGTTCATTAATACAATATGTTCATTATATTTTATTTGTCTTGCTTATAATGATGTCCGTGAATACATAACCAAGGTAGTGAATTATGATGAGATCACAACACAGAGACCAATATTCTTTAAGCATATTTTCTAAATATTTCTATTAAAATGATGCTTTAGAAGGACGTCCAAGTATCCATATAGAATAATACTATATAGTATAAATCATATGATGAATATGGACAATGCCATAGCCATTACAATAGAGACACGAAGGATAGATAATGGGTGCTCTATAATACATCCCTGAAATGGTATTGCACCAAACTAGAAATCAAGGTGATTCAAGTCACTACTGTGTAAGTGGACGTTTGGTCTGTGACAACAAAAATGTATTGTGCATGATCGACTGTACTTTAACAATAATATATGAGTTCTTATTCATGGAATTCCAAACCTTCTTAGCTCAATTTTAACAAGACATTAAAAAATATGGTTGAGTAGTCAATATGTGATCATCTACCCTCAGTATAAGAAGAGACAACTCAAAAAAGCTGATGCAATTAAGTCATTGGACAAGGTAGTATAATAAAAAATAAAAGTTGTTCAATGATTTATGAATGCATCAGCTGATAAGTCCAAATTGAAATAAAAAACATAAAATCCGTAAATTTAGAGTTATCAGGTATGCACTGATGGGTAAATATATTTTATCATATTTATGATATTACCCAAATGTATATTTTACTTTGTCATCCTGAATATGCATACTCTTGAATACTTATGTGACCAACATCCTCAAAAAATTTTACACCATTTATGTTGATACTATGATCTCCTATTTAGGACTGGGGTAGCGAGGATTGGTTAGTAGGAGATTATCTAAGTTCCTTAGTGAATATTATGTTTTCCTGAGCTTCAGTTTCGAAAATTAGTTCTTAATGCATACTATCATATCTTCCAGGATGCCACTAGGATGACACTCTTACTCATATTGTAACTGGAGACCAATTAGGAGAGGTCGCAAATCTCCTTAATTTAAACGTTCAGAGTGAAAATTTGAGATTATCTCAACACCCACTCTCATGTGTTACATAGATTTAAGTAAACAATCCCCCAAGTTCTCACATGCTCACAGGGTGCTAGGATCATTCTCTCCCTCTTCCTTGGGTTCAGATTCACGGGGTATAGTTGCTTATTTCATTAAATGATTTATGTTTCTTCCTTTTGTGAGGAATTTGGAGACCCTTAAACGTATGATACTGTATGCTTTATGGAATGGACAAATAGAGTGACGATTATAACCAACTTGAAAGCTTCAAGCAACCGGTCATCACCCTCTAGTTGTTCGGCATGGGATTCACTTGTGACAAGAAATCTACATTGTCCATATTGGTCACGATCCACTCATGTCTATACTGGGGGTATTTTTCTAATTCATCTCTTTTTCTTTTTCTCTCACCCTCTTAGATAAGGATGAATGCCCCCTTATTTTATCAGACTTCATTGATTACATCATTTTCCGGTTCTTAGGTCTTGGAGATCCGGGGCAACCAGACAGAGGACCAATCTCGAAGATAATGACCCTGAATGTTTGTTTTGGCATCAGACATAGGTCACGCCATATGGCTACCATTCCAGCGGCGTGAGTAAGACTCCAATCGTGCACGGAAGGTCAAACATGCAGGCACGATCATCGTGCTCATAATCATCTCATTTCCATTTAAAGGGGAGCTCATCCTTCAACCTCTGGTCAAGGCTAACCCTAACAAGAGGTGATTTACCAATGGACCTGCGAGTAATTTTCACGCTATTTCTCTTTGGGGGGGCTCTCGCCGGCGAGACCGCCGCCGCTGCCGCGGACAATAACCACATCGAGGAGAGATATGAGCGGTGGCTGTCACGATATCGACGGGTCTATGAGAATCCAAGCGAGAAGGAGAAGCGGTTCCAGATTTATCGTCAAAACGTCGTTGTTGTGGACTTTGTCAACTCCATGGGCCTCCCCTACAATCTCACGGACACCAAGTTTGCCGACATGACGAACGAAGAGTTCAGAGCTCGGCAGATGTACATGTACAGTCAAAGCAATGCCCTCGCCACGACGGAGGAAGAAGAACTATCGTTTGAGTCTAGTCAGCCGTACGAAGCCCGTCTCCCCCCAAGAGTTGACTGGAGGAAGAGAGGAGCTGTCACGCCAGTGAAGGACCAGCGTCAATGCGGTTATTATTACCTCATAAGTTTACTTTTATCTTATCTAAATTTATTTATTCAAAGATGCGCCAGGCCCTAGGGTCGTGAACGGACAATGAACAACAGTCTGTGACGTAAGAAACAGGACTGAACGCGCTTCCGGTCAGTAATACGTTCCGATTAGTCGCCGCTACGAGTTCATTACGGATGACTGATGATGAAGTAGATATTGTCTCGTTCAGTAAGTCATCAGTCCACAAGCCTTAGCAGGGCCCACGCAGAAGAGCAACGAAAGGGCTACGCGTGAAGGCCGATGGCTCTCGTAGGAGATATTAAATGGATAACAAAGATACTTCACTTGATCTTAGCCGAAAGGCCGAGATGAAGTGAAGTGCCACGCAACTTGAATTGCTTCTTTTTGTTTTATTAAAAAGGCTTCGATCAATATTTTTCTCTTTTATTCAGGATCCTGCTGGGCATTTTCTACCGTGGCAGCCGTAGAGGGCATCAACCATATCAAGACAGGGAAACTGGTATCTCTCTCGGAACAGCAGCTCATAGACTGTGATGTGAAGAATGGAAACCAAGGCTGCAATGGCGGGCTCATGACATTGGCCTTCAAATACATCAAGAACAATGGCGGTTTGACGACAGAGTCAAATTATCCCTACGATGCTACTGACGGGGCCTGCGACAGAAGAAAAGCCTCCGACTCTGTAGTTACGATCACAGGATACAAGAACGTTGCGATGAACAACGAGCAGGCGCTGCAGGAAGCAGTTTCAAGACAACCTGTCTCAGTTGCCATTGACGCTGGGGGATTTGCCTTTCAGATGTACAGTAGTGGCGTGCTAAGCGGGGGATGTGGGCTTGCACTGGATCACGCCGTTACAGTTGTCGGGTATGGAGAAGAAAGTGGTAGTAAGTACTGGCTGGTGAAGAACTCCTGGGGACGAAACTGGGGAGAGGAGGGGTATGTCAAGATAAAACGCAATGTGGGGAAAAAAGAAGGTCTTTGTGGGATTGCCATGCAGGCATCATACCCTTTGATGTAGATACTATGGAAGTTCAGGGGCCAAGGGTGTGATGTTAGATCATATGCACCTTGGCCCATTGTCGATGTTGAACCTATCTTTACTGGGGTATTGCTTCCACGCCTATAAATATGATGTTTCGATGGTCCATATCTACTTCCCCAGAGCCATTTTATGGCTCCCGCTCCGCCGCGGCAACTCTTCGAAAATATCGAGAATAAAATTTAAGAGGAACGAGAAGAAGCAGAGAGAGAGAGAGAGAGAGAGAGAGAGAGACAGAGAGAGAGAGACAAAGAGAGAGAGAGAGAGACAGAGAGAGAGAGAGACAAAGAGAGAGAAGAGACAGAGAGAGAGAGAGACAGAGAGAGAGAGAGACAAAGAGAGAGAAGAGACAGAGAGAGAGAGAGACAGAGACAGAGAGAGACAAAGAGAGAGAGAGACAGAGAGAGAGAGAGACAGAGAGAGACAGAGAGAGACAGAGAGAGAGAGACAGAGAGAGAGAGAGAGACAAAGAGAGACAGAGAGAGAGAGAGAGAGGGAGGGGGAGAGAGAGAGAGAGAGAGTATATGACTGAGTTGCTACATTCAAGTAGGGTTTGAGGTTCCGGTCCGGTCCGGACTTTTAGTGAGGACCTAAACCTTACCTTAGGATCGGTCTGGTTTGGGTCCGGTCGAGTCGTGTTGACAAGTCAAAGTCAAAGAACAAAAAGTCAATATAAAAAATGGCATGGACTTCTCGTCAGAGGGAAAATTTGTTGCAAAGTCACTTATGAAGCCCATCTTGAAAAGTGAAAAGAAGAATAAAACAAAAAGAGAATACGAAAATAAGATTGAAAGAAGAATAATTGAACAACAAAAGAAGAATTAAAAAAGAAGAAAGGAAGATGAAAATGAAGAAGGTAAAGAAACATAATGAGAAATAAGAAAATCAGGAGAAAGAGGAAGAAGGAAAATAGTTGGAAAAAGGTAAGGAATAATAAAAAGTAAAAGAAGACTAGAAAAGGAGAAGAAGAAGAATAAAATAAGAAGAAAATATGGTGGAAAGAAGAAGAAACGAGAATAAAATAAGAAGAAAAGAATAATGAAAAAGAGGAGAAAAAGGAAATAAAAGAACGGATGATGAAAAGAAATATGTAGGAAAAAGAGAATAAGACTAAAAGAAATGAAGAAAACTTGATAGAGTAGAGTGTAGAGTGGAGAAAGCTAACATAGCTTGAAATACAATGAACCAAACTTGAGAGTTTGAGGAGAGAAAGAAACAAGGATAAACTAAACATTCTCAAGATTGAGATCAAGAAAGAGGAACTCTAATAGCATCCAAGAGAGATAGAACACAAGAGGGAGAGCGAGTATGCACGCGTGCGCCCGAGAGAGAATGGGAGAGAGAGAAGAGAGAGTGCAAGAGAGAGAATGGGAGAGAGAGTGTGTGTAAGAGAGAGAGAGAATGGGAGAGAGAGAGAGCATGCAAGTAGGCATCGGGGATCGGATCGGATTGTTCGAATCTTGTTCGAAAGATTTGAACGAACAAATGCTGATTCGAACTGATCTAATCGAATCTCTCGGTTGAATAGACCCTTTGTTCGTGTTCGATCGAAAGTTTCGAACGAACAAATTGGTTCATTCGTGTTCGATCGGGCATTTGCTCGAACTGTCCAAACAAGTTCGAACAAATGGCCAACGACTTTTTCTCTGGCGGTCGCTGGTGTCTGCTGGGTGCCGCTGGCCCGTGCCGGCGGTTTCTGGGCGGCACTGGCAGCCACTGGCCAGCGCTGGGCGGCCGCTGGCCGGTGCTAGGCGGCCGCTGGATGCAGCTGGGCGGTGCTGGCAGTTGTTGGCACCGTTGGATTTGAGCGTTTAATTTGATCCAATTCGAACAACATGTTTGAATCGGATCATGTTCGAACATTCGATCCGAACAGCCATCTTGTTTGAACAACCTTATCCGAACAGACGTGCAGATCGTGTTCGGATTGGATCTGAACTGGACAGATCGGTGTTCAGATTTGATCATTCAAATGCCTGATCTGATCAAACATTCAAATGATCTGTCTGAATCCTGATCCCTGAGAGAGAACGGGAGAGAGAGAAAGTGTGCGAGAGAGAGAACGGGAGAGAGAGAGAGTGTGCGAGAGAGAGAGAGAGCGTGAGAGAGAGAGAGAGAGAAAGCGTGAGAGAGAGAGAGCGTGAGAGAGAGAGAGAGAGAGAGAGAGCGTGCGAGAGAGAGAGAGAGTGCGAGAGAGAGAGAGAGAGCGTGAGAGAGAGAGAGAGTGAGAGAGAGAGAGAGTGTGAGAGAGAGAGAGAGAGCGTGTGAGAGAGAGAGAGAGAAAATGGAAGAGAGAGCGAGATAGAATAAGGGACAAGGTGTCAAGCCATCTCATGATGACATGTTAGTCCATGACAGACCAAACGGCATGCCGCCGTTTCTTCCCAGTATGCGATCTCTCCATGCGCCATCATTTCCTAGAAAATCATTATTCTTGCCAGTTTTCCAGACACCCGTTGTTTATGGGACGCCTTAAACATCTATAAATCTGACACAACACGTACTTACAAACACATCTTCTTCTTCTTCTTTAATCTCTTCTTTTCATTCTAGTTGTTCATCAAGCGTTGAGTCGGTGTTCTTCTCTTCACCTCCTTGGTCTCAGTTCCTCTTCGACCATTCATCAACACAAGGAACAAGACTGAAATGCCCCATGTGTGTGTGCACTTCGCCCGGCTAGCACACCAGAAGCAGCTCCCCCCCTTGTCCGATTAGCTCCAAGAGAAGTAGATCCCACTACACAAGCTCCCCGCATGCCGCGTACCACACTACACCATCATCCTCATGCTGTCCAATTGCAGAGCGCTGCGTATCCTCTTCTCTTAAGTGATCAGGTTGGATACAGTCCACCCATTCCAATAGTCATCTCTCTTTGCCATGATCGATAATTCCTGCACGGCCATGTCACTATAGAGTGTGGGTGCCACCTGCATTGTAATGCCTTCATGGCACCTGCCATGTGGCACCAAAATAAACATTTTATTTATCTGAAAATAGAAATAATATCATTAAAATAAAGACCTAAAATATAAAAAGAAATAAAGAAAAAGTGAGGAAATAAAAAAGAATCAGAATTAAAGTTAGATTATAGATCCACTTTGCGTGGCCATATCTCCCTATCGGGTCCTACAAATTGGGTGTCATCTTCACCCAGTTCTATCTTAAGAAGGCTTCAAAGTCATTCACCCTGCATTTCAAATAAGAATAATTCAAGCATTCAAAAGTAGTTCCAATGTAGGCGTCACGGTCCAGAGAAGTTTTTTATGCCAGGTGTGCAAGAACCATTTAGCCTTGAATTCTCTTAACCTGACTCCTGCACATCATAGAAATCAAAATAAATAATTAATTAACCATGGTTTGATCATGAGGAAGACTAACCTGAAATTGCATCATATTTACTGTAAATTCACAGGAAAAAACAATCAGGTTATGAAATACGATGTCTGCTAAAATGATCAAAATACATGATAACATGCATCTAATTTGTATGAATTAGGAGTTTAAAATTGTTACAAATGACATGTATTAATGCCATTATAGCATGTCATCAATCTGCCATAAGTCGGAATGAATTCTTCCAAGAGGTATGCTTGACTTATGATGTGTAGAAGAAAAGGGAATTTGGTTGGATTTTTCAGTGGTACATGAATCACGCATGTTGTTTACAGCAGTAAGTATTTGGGAGAGTAAAATTTTGATGACATTATGCGTCATTTAAAATTATAGATGTTGAGGCCTGGAATTTGACACCTTTGATGAAGCCTTTTCCCCAAGATATGTAGTGGCCAGAGGCTGATGTAGTTCCAAGTAGCAAATCCCATCTTTAATTTCTCCTTGAAATAGGATTTGATTGATTTTGTTGTCCTCAACAAGAAAGTAAGATGAATGAAATTCAACATAAATAATATTATTTACAGTTAACTTGTGGATTGATAGTATATTTTTAGTGAGTTATGGGATATGAAGACCATCTTTAGATAAATATTTTGATCATTACAAGAAATATCAGAAGGATTTATGGACAGAATTCTCAAAGGTGTGCGATTTGCCCAGGGGAAGATGATCATTTCCCTGATAAGTTATTGGAAAATGGATCATATTTTGGTCAGGATTTATGTGATGTGTTACTGCATTGGAGTGAAATTTCCTGAATGGACACTTTGTTGATAGGTTGATTGCAAGATCCTCTCTTCATGTTGTAATATTTGTATTTACACTGACCACAAACTGAACATATCCATTTACAAGACCTCTAAGTAAGCTGAGGATCATTCAAGCTTCATGTATTTTGTGACATGTTGATTTAAGAGACTCCACCACTAACTTGATGTGTTTCACACAGTCATTTGTAGACATCATACCTTTGTTTATACTAAGAAATTATAAATGAAGTTACATTAATCTTACTTGATTCCTGCTGGAAAATGTATTTTCCTGTTTGATCCATGATTCCGTTGATGATTTTTTCTCACTTATTAAAGGAAATTATTGACTCCGATAGTGTCAAATATAGAAATCTGAGTACCTATTTGTCGGCCTTCTACAAGTTCTTGAAAATTGGATCTTCAATAATGTTCCCTCGTAGATCTACACCAGATATTGGAGGAGAACTTTATTGAACATACCTGGTTAGATCATACCCATTCAGAAACAATAGTATTCAACTTTTCCAGGATTGATAATTGTCGATGGTAAGCTTCATGGACATCATCATTCCCGATGTAACGAACATACGGACTTTTGCTTTGTTGGCCATGACTGCCTGACTGATGGTACAGAATTACTCTCACATGTTGAATGTGCCATGAAATACCATGAAATATCGAGAGTAGAATCCAAGAGGATTAAGAAGTGGAAGAGTAAAAAGTACAAAGAGAGAGAGAGAGAGAGAGAAAGAATAAGCGTAGTTTCAAATGGTTGAAATGGCTGTACTCCCCCACAATTACTGTACATGATTGGTCAGTATTTATACATTAAGTTATCATGGTCTATTGCCACTAATCTTGTCCAATCTATGTATGATCCTATAACAAATCCTATCCATCTATTCTCATGATGGATATATGGTACATGTAGGATTTTTATTAATCTACTCATGTTCAGTCCTATTGGTCTTTGTCGAGGCTGACATGGTCGGTGCTCCTATACTTCTTATACTATTCACCCTCTGTGATACTTCTTGTATGAATTCAAGTATCAATAAATAAAAGGAGAGAAGAAAGAGGTGAGACACATGGAATAAGTGTGATTTAGATACAAATCTTGTATCTATCGTGATTGCAAGTGTGAGTGTGGGGCTAAAATGAGGTTTACTATGCCCTTCATTGTGTAAATATCATGCACTACAGAGATGAACAACAAGAACAAGAACAGAGAGAGAAAAGAAGAGGAGAGCGAGAGCGAGAAGGAAACCATCAAGGTTGTTATCTATAATCTTTGTATTCCAAAGGAAATATCTCAAACATTTGTTTTAACTTGTACTAGACTACAGTACTTTACATAAAAAAAGTTTCAATGTTTTCATAATTGTTGTTATAATAGATTATAACCACTAGATTAGATTGAATCCTGACCATTGAATGATTTCCCATATAAGGTTTAATCCTAGTCCACTATATTTGATGTTTGTTGGGATATAATCCCTGCCACTCTTTGGCAGCACAGGTTCTGGTGGAAGAGAACTAGGGAGAAGAAGAAGGAATAATAAAACCATAATAGAAGAGACCCTAGTTCTCGAAAAACAGATGTCCAAAGTATTCCTTTTAAAAAGGAACATTTAGCGAGAGACTAAAGCTGCTGAACGGGAAACTAAAAGCAAGTGGGACCCTCACCGGGGTCAACCCCATAATCTCCCCCTTGATCCTGACATTATTCCCTATGGATGTTTTGAACTCCCAAACTTCACATGCAGCTCCACAAACTTCAGCCATCCGAGAGCTTTCGTAAATATGTCAACTAGCTTATCTTGTAAGCTGCCATGGTGGGCATTAACTTTACCTTCTTCAATTTACCCCTTGATAAAATGAAACCGTGTGTTGATGTGCTTTGGGCGACTATAATAGATGTGATTCTTGCCAAGGGTAATGTCAGATTCTTTGTCAGTCATTAATATCACGGGTTCAGACTTTCTCCTTTAAATTCATCAATCAACCTAGCAACCCAAATTCCCTCACACACCGCAGCAGTAAGGGATATATACTCGGTCCTCACAAGAAGAGAGAGTTATGATCGTTTGCATCTGTGAGGCCCAACTTAGAAGATTTGGCCCGAGCAAGAATGACATACAAGTGGTGCTCTTATAGTCATCAAGGTCTCCTGCGTTGTCGCTATCGCAATAGCCAATCAACTCCTGTTCTTTGACTGCTTTCTCATAACAAAAACCAAGGTCTAATATTCCCTTGATATACCTTAAGAGCCTCTTCACCGCCATCATGTGTTCAGCTATCGGCCTTTCCATATATACATGCTTAGAATTCCAACATAATATTAAATCAGGCCTGGTATCAGTCTAATACCTTAGGCTGCCAATCAAACTCTGGTACTCTGATGGCGCAGCGCAGCCTGAGCCCCCTGAAATGTCTTCGGAGATGTCACCATCATCATCGACATCATTGTTGGTACGCGTTCAGCCCGCCCGGCAAGCTAAGGCGACGGTATGTAGGCGCGGATTCAAGGGTAAGGGGCACTCTATCTCCGTTTTTTTTTGTTCATCATTTTTGTTCGCCGTTTTCGTTCGTTCGTCGCTTTTGTTTAGTTCGTCATTTGTCATCTCGAACCCCCTTATGATCACGTTGTAGCGCGGGGAGATTTAAACTATAAGGATCTTCCCCTCCATCATCCAAGGGATTGCACCTCCCCTCTCCCCTTTTATGTGTTTTTTTTTTAATTTGTGTTTAGGGGTTGATCCACGTCTCCTATAAATGGGAACGTTGGATGCCCTAAAAAAGCACCCTGTGTTTTTTGAAAGAAAATTATCTCACGAAAGAGATAGGGTCACGATCCAAGAGAAAGGAGGAAGAAGAAGGGAGGAGGAGGAAGAAGGGAAGGAAGGAGAAGAAGACGAAGGAAGAGAGGACTGCCGCTGCTGTTGCCGCCGTTTCGCCAGCCCGTCGCTGCTGCCGAACCGCCAGTCAGCCGTGTCATCTAGGGCTGCCGTTGCTCGTGCCGCCCACAGCCACTCGCTCTGCACCGTGCGAGTTGCCTGCGCGCCAAACCGTCGTGTCGCCTGCCGCTGTTCGCGGCCGCCATCCTACACCCCCCTCCTGCACCTTCTCCGCACATGCCTGGGCCGCCAGAGCCGCCCGCCGTCGCCCGCTGTCTCCGCCCGCTGCTCCCGTTCTGCTCCTCCACCTGCGCTTGCTCGGGGCTGCGTGGGTCGCTGATGTGATACGACGACGGCCGGGATCGATCGGCACGTTTCACGTCACAGGGTTATGATGCGAATGTATGGGATGTAAGCCGAATGATGAGGAAATACGAATGAGCAGATAAGGACTTGACGGATAGTGACGTCGGCCGTACCGATCAATGAGAGACGAGTGAACCTAAGATCAAACTCCCAATGACCCGTTGGACCTACTAGACGTCTACTAAGTGAGGGGCATCTAACAGCCCTGGAGCGTTCGGCGTCCAAGTCGGATGACAGTCCGTCTACCACAAGAATCCCTATGCTCGACAAGGTGGCTAGTCCTATCCGATGATGTTCGAGAATATCACGGTAGCGGACGCGATAGGGGAAGACGAGACTGTCGAAGATAATAATACTGGAGTTTATAGAGGGGAGACGAGACTGACCTTTGTATCGCTTAGTCCAAGGCGTCCAAGTCGTCGAGCGGATGCTTAGTGTCGGGTCGTGCGGACGAGTGTCGTTGGCGAGGACAAAACCGGGTGCGGACGGTGCGGTCGTAACTACCAGCAGAGAGCTGAGTCCACGGGTGGCGTGCAACAAAAGTCGGAGCAGAGGGCGCACAAGGCGCGCCCTTGGCTGGCGCACGGCGTAGTCGTGTGGGCGGGCAAGACAGCGAACCAAGTATCGTGGGAATAGTCGTGGGGGTGGGGCAGAAAACCAAGTAATCGGTTATGGCGTAGAGGGTGGGAATCAAGAAATCAAGAAAGATGAGGGCGAAGGGGAGAACGAAGGGGAATCAAGGAGATATGGTGAGATCAAGAAATCAAGAAATCATGAAATCAAGAATTCAAGAAATCAAGAAATCAAGAAATCAAGAAATCAAGAAATCAAGAAATCAAGGGGAAAGAAAGTGGGCGATCAAGAAAGACAAGAGGATGCGGTTGGGGATCAAGAAACGATGGGGAAAGGAGGGTGGGAGATCAAGAAAGGCAAGACGAGGCGGTTGGGAATCAAGAAACGATGGGAGAAAGGAGGGTAGGCGATCAAGAAAGGCAAGACGAGGCAGTTGGGAATCAAGAAACGATGGGGAAAGGGGGGTGGGCGATCAAGAAAGGCAAGACAAGGCGGTTGGGAATCAAGAAACGATGGGGAAAGGAGGGTGGGCGATCAAGAAAGGCAAGACGAGGGGGGTGGGAATCAAGAAACGATGGGGAAGGGGGGGGGCGATCAAGAAAGGCAAGACGAGGCGGTTGGGAATCAAGAAACGATGGGGAAAGGAGGGTGGGCGATCAAGAAAGGCAAGACGAGGCGGTTGGGAATCAAGAAACGATGGGGAAAGGGGGGTGGGCGATCAAGAAATGGTGGAAGGGTGGAAAAAGGTACCAAGAAATGGCTTTCTTGAACTGTAACATCCAAGAACCCTCCAAGAAAGAGGAGTTCTTGACGGATCTGGGGTGTGCTCCCTCGACGGAGCAGATTTCCCCGGTTGATGGCGTGTCGGCGACGCTTCTTGAATCTCCTAAGACCCCCGGAGTAATCTCGACGAAGGCCTCTTTCGATTCTTGATGGCAGCGGCTTCTTGAAACTCTTTCCTCGCACCGGAGTGATCTCGACAGCGCGCTTTAACACATCTCCCTCGGAGTGATCTCGACGGGGAGACGTGGGCTCTACCCACGGAGTGATCTCAACGTGGGGTGGGGCTAGCCAAACCCCCTACACTACTCTCTACGATAGGGGGGGAGACGAATTGTGAACAAACTTTTCAACAATGACTCCAAGGTTTTCCTTGGGCATGCCATCCCCTTATATAGTGAGGATGGGTGCCAAGTGAACGTGGGAGAGGACGAACCGTCGCGAGACGTGGTTCGGCCTCCCTTACAAATTCAAAATACAAACATATAAAGTAAAAATGACGAGGACGGGGCCCAACAACATTGGCCCAGTCCACGAATCCAAAAATACAAACACACATGAAAATGAGCATAAGTAAAAAGATAAAAGTTCTTACGCGGGGTACTTAAACCCCGGGTGGCGAGCGTCGGCGCGAGCTGCTCGGCGTGGCTGACGACATCCCATCGCGTCATCCTCGAGATGGTTCTTCGACATCGTGGCATCGTCCTCGAGATGGTCCTCCATCAGTTGCCCACCGCCGCCACCGGCCGCTGCCTGCCGCCCTGCGTCCCGCATCATCGCCCACGCTCACTCGAGCTGCCTGGGCCACCCGCCGCCACCGCGAATGTCGTCCTACGCCTCCACGCGTCCTAGTCCATACCGCACGTGGCACGCATTCTGTTCCCAACGGACGTCGCATAGCCGCCCGCGACGACACCGCTCGCATGCGCACGCCTACGCCTCCGTCGACCACCGACGCCGCTACCCTCGTGCGCGACGCCGACATCCATTTGCCGCTGTCGTCAGCCCTTCACTTGCAACATCGGTCTCCACCGTCTCTACTGCCCCTATGCCGTGTGGCAATATCGGTAACACGCGCACCCGTGGTTCACTTTCGCTACTACTGGTCACTTGCTGAGTGTCGACACCCGCCCCGTGCACGAGCCGCGCACGAGCCCACACGCCGTCAGTCACCCACTAGTCGCCGCCAGCGCCCGTGCCTGCGCACCAATGTCAACGACCGCGCTACCCCGCTACCGGCTTTTTGGCGCCGTGCGCCACCTGTCTGTCGACGCCGACTGCCCGCACGCAGTTAACTTTGACACGTTGCACTCACTAGTCCCCCCCGGTTATCCATTACTCTTCCATGCCTCAGCCCTTGCCCGACGCCGCAGCAGCCGACGCACGAGTTCGAGATGATTTACCCCGGGACATCGACAAAGTACGGTGTCCCCCCCCGTCTCTTATCTTTTTCAGTGCACTTTCGGGTTGCCTCCACCGCTCTCGGGTTAGATGTAGGTGAGCGAGACAAAACGAGTGAAAACACGCGGTTTACGAGTGTCTTACCTGTTTGGTACATGTCGGGCCCACCCGTCCTGTGCGAGCAACACCCGGCGGGGAACACCCCCTTCGGCGCCGTAGCGTCCTCGACCCCCCCGAACGAGGTTCAGGAGGATTAACCTCCTTCACTAGATGATTCCGTCGACTTACCGAGAGCCGGAGATCATTGCTTGTCGGCACTTGCACGTACTATACATAGCCTTACACTACATTCCATCGTAGGTCCCTACCGTAGGGTTCATTATCGGACGACGGCCACCGCCATAGTCCGATGCCTGTCTTCTTATCGACACCGAGTTCACCCGCTCGGTGACGACCAGACGACGTTCCGACGACGTCCAGCGTCATACTCTGTGGAGTCAACAAGATGGGATGAGCCTTCAACGGAAAATTTATATCTTGCTTCAAGTAACGTATGGACTGGATTACAATTCATCATCCCACCCTTGTGTAGAATCTTTATTGCATAACTTTTTCCCCACAGTTCGATCTGCCCATCAAACTGAATCGCTATTATGCCCAAGTAAGAGTTGAGCAATCCCTAGTCACTCATCTCGAACATGTACATCATCTCACCCTTGAACTCATGGATGTGGCAACTCTCTGGCCCAGTCACGATCAACTCATCAACGTACTCTCCCATGAGCAAGTGCACATCAACTGCAATCTTTATGTAGATTGCATACTACTAGACATTATTGGTAAACTCAAGGGAAATAAGAAAGTTATCCAGCTTCGTATACCATGCTCGTGGTGCTTGTCTTAGGCCATACAAGGCCTTCTTCAACTTTATAACCATATGCTCTTTGTACCTCTTTATGAACCCCTCTGGTTGCTTCACCTACACCTCTTCCTTTATCTCTCCATTGAGAAAGGCTGACTTGACATCGAGATGATGCAAGTCCCATCCTCGTGCTACTAGAGCCACCAAGACACAGCTGGTGTCAATTCTTGCCAGTTGCGTAAATGCCTCCTCGAATTTGACTCCAAGGTTCTGGACGTAGCCCTTTGCGAGTATTTTAGCCTTGTGTCTCACCACTTCTCCTTGTGAGTTCTTCTTGAGTGTCTCGCCATTCCTCTTCTCATGCTTAAGTTCTTCTTTTGAGTTCTTCTTAAGCTCACATGCACCTTTCCACTGACGGGGTCATAACAACGATAAGCTTTAGACCCAATTTCATAACCGATGAAGGCCATAGGCTTGCATCCAACTTGCTCAAGTGTCCTCCTAGCACTTTCACATGAGCTAGGTATCCAAAAACTCTTAAGGAGTCAAACCTTAGGCATTGATGTCCTCCAAGCTTCATATGGTGTAGCTTTATTAAGGCTTCTAGTCGGTGCACGGTTCATGAGGTACACATTAGTGTTCACTGATAACTCAATATAAATGTATTAAATAAGTGTTCATTAAGGCACATTGTACTCACATTTCATATTAAATTCTAACTTGGAGCATGCGCATTTAGTGAAATATCATGTTACAACTCCCCACATATATTCATCTTTTAAATAATATCAAAGTATAGTTTTTTGTACTTAATGTGACCCACTTGGCCAATCAGCCAAGTGGGCTGAATCTAACCTCTTCTTTTGAGAATTTGGACCTTTTTTAGGATTAGAAAAATTGTTCTTCTGAGAGGACCAAGGGACTCTTCATAGAGCCAAAGAAGAGCTCATTGGGCTAATGGGCTTCCCTCTTAAAAGAAGACGCAAGGCGCTCCAAGAGACCCTTAAAAAGGATTCAGATCTTATAGATGGGGCATTAATGGGCCTATGGGATGAAGCTTGGCCCAAATCACACCCATCCAATCGATCCAATATCTAGAGAATGTCCTATAAATGCTTTAGACTCCTTCCTAAAAGGCATTCTTAATTTTCATTTGGAATTTTAGTGAAAGGGTGAGAGGATTCTTCTCTTTCTCTCTTTCTAGAATTCTGAGAGCTAGTAAGGACCAAGTGGAAGGTGAGCTGACAAGGCCTAGGTGGGAGATAAAAGTCCTTATCTCTCTACTCCCTCTCTCAAGGGTTCCCTCCTCTCTCTCTCTCTCTCTAGATTGGAGCCGCCTAAGCATCCAATAAGTGAAAAGCGTCCAGGGCTTTTGGAGGTGGAAGAAGAGACCAACCAGCCAGGTAAGACAATTCTTTCTTTGTCTACCCTTCTCCTCCTTGGCTAATCTTGATTTCTAATGGTAGAAATCAAGATTAGGGGTTCTTTCTCTCTCTAGACCACCTGCTCTGTGGGAGTTGGGTGTTGTTGGCCTAATAACACACCCAATTCCATTAAAGGCAGATCCCACAAGTGTGGGGTGAAAGAAGATCTTGCAAATCTTGGTCGTAATTACATTTTCGACCAAGATTCATTCAATAAGAACAAGTCTATTTTCTTCTGATTTTCTTCTAGAGTTAATTCTGATGAATTAAATCAGATACAAATCTGGAAAAATACCTCAAAATCACTAAAAGTTTTTTTTAACTTACCTGAAATTTTTTACACTCATAAAAAAATCATTTAGTTGGGGATATTGATAATTCATTTTTGTTTACACTCCACTTTATCAAAATAATGAATACAATTCTTAAAATTCTTAAACACCAGTTTTGTGCTTAAATCGACTAAAATTTGGTCTAGTTGCTCTCTGTGGTCCGAGCCTCACTCCCCTATCAGTGAGGAATAGAAATTCATTGATAAATGTAGGGAACTCCTCACTCGACCTAAGGTAATAATACTTAGTATCAATAACCTAGAACCCTAGTTGTAAGTTTATCACTCACTACCTCTCCCCATAGCTCCTTGGGTTGGCTTCTCCCATTCAACATAGATCCAACCATGGACATTATTATCCGATTCCTTCTCTTACCGACGCCATTCTGCTGTAGAGAATATGGGGCCGTCCACTATCTCTTTATCCCATGCTTATCACAATAAGCTGAGAACTCTAGTGAAACAAACTCTCCTCTTCTCTCGGCCTTGAGAACTCTGACCTTCACATTCTTCATGAAAGGGCAAAGAGCTTCAGACTTCTTCTTCATCAATGCAAAATCATCAACAATCAACATAAAATAAGAATGGCGACCCCATGTCGACGGAGTGATAGGACCACATAAGTCGATGTCCGGCAACTCAAGTGGTGTCTTTGCTCTATATCATGATGACAATGGAAATGGAGCTCTCGAATGCTTCCTTCATATGCAACTCTGAAACAACTGGTCTGGGGATGGTAGAGAGGATAGTCCTTTGAGCATCTCTTGAACAGGCAACAACTTCAGTGCTTGGTGGTAGAGAGGATAATCCCCTAGTGCTCATGCCATACTCAAGCAGAATCATCAACTGAAACCAAAAAACCTCTGATAGTATTTAGTTTCAACAAATATAAATGACTATTTACCTTATTTACATGAGCCAGCAGTCTCCCCTACTGATCGTATATGATCAAGTGCTTACACTCCGTCACAGTCTTGCAGCCCTACTCATCAAGCTCCCCAATAATCGAGATGTTATAGTGTTACTCAGTATCATTTCTCCTCAACTTAAACACTGCAGTACGATGCTTCCTTTGCCTTGAATATCCACCTTCGACCCATCACCAAAGTGAACACTGCCAAGGTGATATGTGGTTGCAGGCCCCGATATTGAGGTACCACATATCAGGCATCGGAGGATCTCCCTCGCTCCCCTAGAGTAATGCATGATCTAGAGGCTCTATCAACGTCATTAGCAAGGCTGATTCGCCCTTCTCCTTGACATTGCCCAAATTTGCCTTCTTCTTTCTTGTTGCTACGACATTCATACGCCAAATGCCCCAATTTGTCACAATCGTAACATTTAATTTTATATTTATCTCGAGTTCTGTAGTGTTCATCTTTGCTCCATCCTTTGCCATCATTGCTTTAGCCATGGCCTCTTCCTTTGCTGCGCCCACGTCCACGGCCACGGGAGCTTTCATCTTTCTATTTCTTGTTGCTCTTTGTGATAGCTCTTGTTAGCAGAACTTGCTCCTCTCTTCTTCATTGACAATCCTTCAATTTGTCTTCATGAATCTTGAGGGATCTCACTTCTTCTTACAATCTCATTAACTCCATCTCTCCAAATTGCTCAATGGAGGATGTAATGAAGTCAAATTTTGCCAGAGTAGCTTGGAGGAGCTTGGCCACCATGTCTCCTTCTTCTAACTTCTCTCCCATGGTCGTTTGCTTAGTGACAAACTTGGACAGCTTCCCTGAAAAGTAAGATACAAGCTCATCTTCTCCCATGATGAGCAGCTGGAACTCGCATCCAAGGCTTGAACTCTAGCCTCTGAACATGAGCAGCTCCCAAGTTCCTCGTCTTCAAAATCATCCATATCTCCTTGGCCGTTAGCTTGCTATCCAACTGAGCTAATATCTCATTAGATGTTACGCCATAGATAACCAACAACGCTTGTCGATTCTTCTTCTTTGTAATGGTTGCTGCCTCAATTGCTTCCCATAAACCATTCGCCTCCAACAGAACTTGCATTCTCATAGCCCATACAGAATACGTCTGCTTGGAGAGAATAGGGAAACCATGTCCAGTCTTGACTAGAGACCTGGGCATTACAACAGAGGTTCCAGCAGAATCGCCTTTTGCCAAAGACATCTCACGAGTTTGCGAGACAGATTTACTAGCCTATTGTGGCATGAATGTGATCCTGCTTCCTCCGTGGACCAGACTTCAGGTTACGATACCAAATGTTGGGATATAATCCTTGCTGCTACTCCTCGGAAGCACAGGTTCTGGTTTGAGATAACAAGGGAGAAGAAGAAGGAATAATAAAACCAGAATAGAAGAAACCCTTGTTCTAGGAAAACAAATGTCCAAAGTGTTCCTTTTAAGAAGGAACATTGAGCAATAGAGAAAAAGCTGCTGTGCAGGAAATTAAAAGCAAGTGGGACCCTTCCCAAGGTCAACCCCACAATCTTGTCTATGTTTAAACTTAGATTTAATCCTGGTCCTCCTGATGACTGCACTAGCGAGTTTGCTGAAACCTCAAGACACTGTTGTATGATTAATGTTGGAATGTGTCAGCCTCCTAAGGGTGGGTCGGCGGGAAAGAGAGGTTGATTGCTAAATCTATATGGGTTCACTAATCCTGATGCTGATATCGGAAATCAATAATGAGATGGATATCTACATCCGATAGTGATGAACGCAGTCACGAGATCTGATTTACTCCATAATTGATATGGGCACCGACCACTATTTGCACCTAATAACGCACGAAGAGCGAGTACCAATTTTTTTTCAGATTTTAATGAATTCGTATGTTATCAATTCTTGGGGGAATGTTCACAGTCAGGACTCTGAAGTTTATCTTGAACCCTGAAATGACACTTTGGGTCCATATAATTTACATCGCAATGATGATCATGGGACAGTTCTTCTATGGGGATGGAAATGGCACTCTTTGGGGGGCTAAAATTGGCATAAGCGGATTCGTTCCCCCACATTTAAGAGATTATTTATTATTTTAATGAATGCAACATGATGGCCTTGTCAAATCGTCGATAATAAACTCCATTTAACTCAATAGTGCTGTTTCGGCCATGCAGAATAAATACTTCTATGTTCTTAAATGTCCCACTCTAAAATAACGTCTGTACACAATTGATGTTATCTTTACAAAAAAAATTCAGTGTTTACCCAGTGACGGTTGTTGGAACCTAGCTCTCTCACTTCAGCAACTCACACAGAGAAGGGAAGGACAGGCACTCACTCTCTTGATCTCACACAGAGAAAAAAGGTTTCTAAGCCCTCACTCTCTTGATCTCACACAGAGAAACAAGATGCAAGAACACTTTGAGAGAGAAAGGAACCTTGAGGCACACAGCATACTACAACAATAAAAACTCCTACATATTTATAGGCACTCCCCCATAACTGCCTATGGATTTAAACAAACCCTGACCACACACTGTCCATGTGCTTGGTCTTCAAAGACACCAGTCTTTAGCTCCTTAAAATAAACTGCTGCCTCCACATCTTCCTATAAACCAGTTATCCATGTCGACCTGCTTTATTCCTTGACATAGTCAAACTAAAACCCCTGAAATAACTAAGTCAAGATTAAACTCCAACAACAGTTACTAGCTTAGCTTACATACTAAAAATATATTGAAATCTCGAGCTTGGATACTATAATCGTTGCTTTTTTTTTCTATACTTTAATAACGAAAAAAAGTTTCCTAGTGTAAAATGCAGGCTTTTCTCCCTAGATTCCACTAGCTGTATTGTGTCTCCATTGTCAATATCCAAACTCAATGCAAACTATAAAATTATTTCTTCGTAACGATACTGAAAGTTTCACTGCTTTCAAGTAGCTCCTTTATTGTTATGTATAAGGTCATACAGTACTATCGTTCGGTCAAGTCTCCATTGATAAGCGCTACTTCAACGGGTAGGATGGCTGCAGTGCTATCCCGCACAGACCAGCAGTATCCGTCACGTTGCGCGCGATCCTTATGTACCCGCCCTCACCCCAATCTGCTCCCCATGAGTTCTTCACTAGCCAATACTGGTTACCTGCTTCCTCACCGTATCCTACTACTGCTACGCCGTGATTCAGATTGAGGTCACATCCTCCGGTAAGTATGCCTCCGCCATACATCTGAAAGGCAAACCCACCTGCGTCTATGGCTACAGAGACCGGCTGATTGGAAACTGCCACTTGAAGTGCCTGTTCATTGCGTGGAACGACGTTCTGATACCCTGTAATGTTAGCCACAGGCATAGAAGCTTTCACAGTATCGCATGTCCTCTGCGTCGCAACGTACATGTAGTTGGACTCTGATGTGATGCCACCGTTCTGTTGTATGTACTGAAAGGCAGCGTTCATAAGGCCGCCGTTGCAGCCACGGTTGATTCCATTGGCATCGCAGTCCAAGAGCTGTTGTTCGGAAAGAGGTATCAAGTTGCCCGTTCTGATCTGGTCGATGCCCTCCACCGCTGCCACCGCGGAAAAAGCCCAGCATGATCCTAAGACAGAAAAATAAGAACTAGTAATCGTCCTTTCAACAATCAACAAAATAGACCTTTAGGCACGAAGAATTAAGTTTTAGACTTTTAGGGATGGATACCGCATTGACCCTGATTTTTCACTCTCGTGACTGCTCCACGTTCTCTCCAGTCGATACTTGGAGGGGGGGCATGAGCCTCCAATACCATATCTTTCAGCAATTGTCAAAGCTTGCGTGTTCAGGCACGACATCATTGCTCTGAACTCTTCGTTGGTCAAGTCAGCGAACTTGCTCTCAGTAAGATTGTATGGAAGACCCAAGGAGTTTGCAAAATCGATCTGGGCAACGTTGGACCGATAAACTTGGAAGCGTCTTTCCCTCTCGTTGAGGTCCTCGTAGCTCCGGTCTTGGTTAGCCAACCATTTCTCGAATCTCTGAACAATTGGGTCAGCGCTAGCCGAGGAGGCGGTGAATGCCCAAAGGAAAAACACCAACTTACAGGTCAGGTGCCTTTGATCCATCGATGGCAAGTTATGGTCGCAAGTATAGGTTTCTAGGAGTTTATAATAGCGCATGAAGGTATGATGTGGGATGGCAGAAGCGTGGAGGCATTGCGAATAGTCAGCACTGAGATCATCACGTAAACGATTACGGGTCACTTACGTGGCTTATCCCTACCAACCAGATAACGCCATCACAACCACAACATACAGCCAAATAGGATTGTTCATCTCTTTACCATACTGCAACGGCAACGCCTTCGTGAACGCCAACCTTTTATTCACCACATTCCCCTGCACGCCTCATAAGCTGTGGTTTAATGAACCGGTTATAAAGGAGTCTTACTCGGACATCAGACACATCAACTTCGTCCTATATCAGGAGTCAATCTAGAAAGAATCCATTACAATAATACCATATTTATTATTAAAAATACGAACCAACATATCCTGAATTTTGCGCCATAGTATTAAACAGAACAATTTCCACTTCTCTCCATCTCTCTCTCTCTCTCTCTCTCTCTCTCTCTCTCTCTCTCTCTCTCTCTCTCTCTCTCTCTCTCTCTCTCTCTCTCTCTCTCTCTCTCTCTCTCTCTCTCTCTCTCTCTCTCTCTCTCTCTCTCTCTCTCTCTCTCTCTCTCTCTCTCTCTCTCTCTCTCTCTCTTGTTGAAATTCATAGTGATGAAGATGAAGAAAGAGTTGAGAGAGAGAGAGAAGAGA